>NC_134572.1:53329635-53389635 GCF_050947875.1 Dermacentor variabilis | reverse complement strand
GAATTACAATTACTTGCATCATTTGAGTGTGCTCGTGATGCAAGCTACAGAACTTTGATTGGTAATTATGATGCAGTTTAAGGCAACTTATGAAGTTCTCTATTTCATAATGGCTGCTCTTTTGCGTTACTTTGATCATGGTTGTGAATGACTCTCTGCATATACTAGGTGTCAGCATCAGATGCAGCTATAGCTTTTCTAAGCGCCTATCGGCAGCCGGTTTCTGCTCGTCAGTCGTAAATTTTGCAGTCGAGACGCTGCCAAAAAAAAGAAAGAAAATGAAATGTATAGAGCAAGTAAAGATAGGACTGAAACGAAACACCCTAAGTTCCGGCTGGAGGTGGTGCCGTATGCACTACACACAATGATGCAGAACCTTAAACATGCAGCAACCAACATTGTGTGCTCCTCTCCTGCTTTAAGCTCTAACAAGCCGTCAAATCTGTGTCATCGCATATGATGTAACAGCAGATGATGTCGCTGAACAAGACACAAGAATCCCTTGAAGATAATGTTTTTAGCAATGTATGCTATCGTGGAAAAAATCAAACTAATACAAGTTAAAGTTAAATGAAACGAGCTATTTTGTTTTCACTTTCAAGACTTCGCATGATGTTGGCACGAGTTCAAATTGTACGCATAATTTGGGTCTTGTACCATCAATGCGGACGCTGCGGACGCGATTTCCACCGCGTCTGGTGCCAGCGCGCACCAACCTTTACTAAGGGCGCAGTATAAAAGTTTATTCTCTCTCTCTCTCTCATTTCATCGCACGCTATCGTGCTTGGCAGAGCCACCATGGTGGATGCCGAATTCTTGAAAGCCAGCATATATGAAGTGCACGACCGAGTGTGTGATTTTTTTTTTGTACATACTTTCCTGCTCACTATATCTACAGAGCATCGCTGCTAATGAACAGATTATGGTTAGTCTTCTGCACCATGTATCCGTCTTAAATGAATTGGCCTATGCAATCGGTAAGCATTTCTTGTTTAATTTCTAATATGGAAGCGCCATTTAACACTACTCAAGTTCAAGTTTTTTCACTTTTTTTGTGTGTGTACGTGATAACATCATTAGTGACGTTATTTCATTCGGTGGTCCCATAGTTATGAAACTGTCAGGTGGACCACCTATGCATATCAAGTATAGATTGTACCGTGATATAAAAGGAATACATGAGCAATAAATATTAACAGAAAAGCTAGGAGAAACGCAAATTACAAAAGTAAAAGCAAACAAGTGAAAGGAAGCAACGATATAGATTTATGACAATATACAACAATTAGCTTAAGCTGGAAAACATATGCAACTGCAGAAATAGCGCAGGCTAAATGACATTATTTAAATATTGAATTCAATAAAACATAACAACAAAGCCACCGTACAAATCGGTGCCTCAATAAGCAAAAACAAAATTTCTGCTTCCAGAAACAATAGAAACATATACACTATATTTTTTGTGATATACACATGAGTAGCAAATGAAAAAAAAAACTGGAAGAAAAGGGAAGAAAGCGGAAGCAACAGGTAATATAATTAAAACGAGAATGTAAGGATTGATAATTAGTGCAATTTTTCATAGAGTTTGTCTAGTACATGTTTCTTGGGAAAGTATAGAACTATATGTACCGATGATTATGATATAATTTCGTATGGTACAGAATTCCAAATAGATGTCCCAGAGAAGATGGCAGTCAATTTTCCATATTTTGCTGGAACACGGGGGACAAATTAATTATCGATTGCAAGAAACCTGATATATCAGTATTTTTAGGAGATAATTTAGAAATTACGAAAATGGTTCTACTTAAATTGAGGACGACGCAACAAGCTATGGAAAGAAGAATGATGTGTGTAACGTTAAGGGATAAGAAGAGCAGATTTGGTGAGGGAACAAACGCGAGTTAATGACATCTTAGTTGAAATCAAGAAAAAGAATTGGGGGCATAGGCAGGACATGTAATGAGGAGGGAAGATAACCGATGGTCATTAAGGGTTACGGACTGGATTCCAAGGGAAAAAGAGCGTAGCAGGGGGCGGCAGAAAATTAGGTGGGCAGATGAGATTAAGAAGTTTGCAGGGACAGCATGGCCACAATTAGTACATGATTGGGGTAGTTGGAGAAGTATGGGAGAGACCTTTGCCCTGCACTGGGCGTAACCAGGCTAATGATGATGATGATGATGAATTTAGAAAAACCGAGGTTAAGGTGTCATAACTTTTAAGCTTGAATATAAATAGTGATATATCACTATTGCAACAAATAGATTACCACTATTTGAACATTACTGTTGAAACAAAGGCTAAAGCCTTTGTTTCAATAGTTCTGTTAGTGGAGGAATAGTCATGCTTTGGTACAATGGTTTCGAGTGCGTAAAAATATTATTAAGAGTCATTAGTCGGAGCGCTTGATTTCCGAGGCGTTGAAGGGTGTCTAGGTGACAAAAGTAAGTGCTACCCAAGACGATATACAGTAAGAGAGATGGCTGTGATTGGAGAGTAATATATTGAAAGAGAAATATGTCTTTGGAAATAGTTATGGGATTTAAGGATTGCATGTATGACAAAAGAAACTTTCTTTATTGGTGAATGAACGTGAAGATTATATTTTAAATGTTCGTCTAAAGTCACACCTAGAAACTTGGTGCTTTTAGTAGTAGGTATACATTCTAATCTTATCGTGAGCACCAAGGGAGCCACTTTTAATAATCGTGAATGAAATATTATAAATTTAGTTTTTGCGAATCTAGTCGAGCCTTTAATTTACTCAATCATCTCATATTTTTCGCCTTGGAACCAACACGCGTTCAGTATCGTATCACATTCTGACTAGCGTAAGTTCTGCACTGTGCAAATGGACAGATTCTAGCGTGGGCATTTACGTTCTTTGTGTAAATGCACTCCTGAACTATTTAAGTTTGTTGCACTACACTGTTTTTGCCCTGATGTAGCAATAAAACAGCCAAGGAAGCACGAAAAGAAGGGAAGAAGGAATGGCTTAAGAACTAAACAAGCATAACTGAGCAAACTATCACATTCTGGCCCTGAGAAGCATTTAAAGTTTCACCGACGATGACGACACTCCCTATGCGAAATTTGAGCGCAGCTCTATATGCGTATTCATTTCTCAATATATTCTCGTCTGTCTATACATATTCTATCTCTCTCGTGCGGCCCATTGCAAACAGAGTGAATTCTGGAGCGACTGCCTCGCTAACAGGGAGATCGCGAAAGGTAGAGCGTGGGTGACAGGTGGGTGCTATTCACAGCAGCTGCCGCAGACGGACCTCCGCTGATGCAATGCTTTGTTTCTATATATGGTATCGGTCGACGCTCTCGCCGCATGCCATCAATGAACAGACGACGACGCGCTACTCTGGCGCCATCCCTTAGCGGTCGTCGCCGCGAAGCCCATCTTGCGCGGCACTGCTCTTCTTCTTACCCTTTTGCCATACCTTCCTCCTCCGCTTTCCTCCTCGCGCCCTTCTGGCTATCGCCGTCTGTCATCCCCCGCTGCGCTCCGCATTCGCTCGTTGATTCTTCGGTGGGCTCGTTCGCATGGTTACGCCGAAGGAGGACGCCCAGGGACGACGCCGAGGGACGACGCCGACGCGTAACGCAGGAAAGAGCGCCTAAACAATCGTTATGGATGACGTACTTACCCCACATTCTTAGAGCATAAGTAACGTAACCAAATACATACGTTCGATACCCCAAGCTTTATTGGTGAAATTGTTCGTTTTTGCTAGAAAGGTCAAAACGTAGTCGGCGCTTATGAGTTCAGGCAGTCTTCTGTCCAGTTGCTTTCTCGTAACACTGCGCGGCAATCGTGTCTATAGTCTTTTTGTGTTCCGGCTGCAAAATAAAAGCAGTATCATAGTCAGCATTTCACACGTATTTTTCGCGTTTCGAGTCGTCTCCGTTGCAATATGTGAATTCATACGTAGTCATTATCTCAGCCTTAAGGGCGCTGAGCTAAAGTTTTAAAGCGCGTTTTGCTTTGATACTGCACTGTCGCATGTATTTGGAATCCACCACATAATGTTATGAACTTTGCGATTGTCAGCTAAGCCTCGTCTCCTCTTTCATCGGTAGTGACAACACTATTCGATATAACTACATATATACAGGGTGTCCCTACTATCACGCACCAAAACTTAAATATATGAAAATGCCACGTAGCTGGACAAAACCAAAGTGATGTGGTTTGCCGTCGCTTGGAGATACTCAGATCATTTTTTTGCATTCCATCTTTTTTACATAATGAGTCTTAATTAGTTGATCAATTCTCAGTTATTATAAGGGGGTGGCAAAGGTAAATGAGAAAATTGCAGAGCAACATGAAAAACTCCCGATAGATGTTTATGTTGCTCAATTCGTGTTGCATAAAAGTGTGTTTTTTTTTCCCCCGCATGAAACAAGCCTGTGAATAAACTCAAAATTGCCGCGCGACTGGCCGCTCGAGGTACTTTGCGTGCCATCGTGGCTACTTTCACGCTCGGGAAAACAATTTTATGTAGCACGTATTGAGCAACATAAAACTGTATCGGGAGTTTTCTATGCTGCACTACACCTTTTTCATGGACACTTGTCATCTAATTATAATATTTGAGGAATTGATTAAGACTAATTATGTAACTAGGTGGATTGCAATAAAATATTCTGAGTGTCTCCAAGCGGAAGCAAACAACGTTACCTTGCTACTGCTCAGCTACGAGGCATTCTCATATTTTTAAACCTTGGTGCATAAAAGTTGGTACGCCCCTAAAAATCACTTTAGCTTGGGACCGCATCTTATTGAGCTCCGTCTTCTGGCAATTTTATTGTATTCCTGATAAACGTTTGCCGACAGAAACTGTGCAGTTCTGCTGCTCAGCTCCGGATCTCTCCTTCTATACTGGCCATGCATGCGGTATGCAGAAGTGTTAACGTCGTAAGATTTCACTAGGTGCTAAACAACGACTAGACATCAAAATGATTCTTCAATCATGAACAATTTCGTTTCTTCTTGCCAAAGTGTTTCTGTAAAAAGCAAGCCATCAATCAATTAAAAATATGGCGAATCTCATTTGTTACGAAGAGCGAGCTGTACGTTCATGAGGATTCCCAGATGTTTGGATGGTCGGCATAAACAGCGGTATTTAGAGGTGGGTGTTATTTATGCACCAAGCGCAGCGTCCGTTGCCCGGGGGTCTCGGCCATCATGACGAGGCCTTGGCGCCCGATGGAACTGGCTGGCGACAGCGGCGTCGGTGAGAATCTTTCCAGGACGAAAAACTCAATCTGTTAGGTCGTGTCGCCTACAACCCCTACGCAACGTCTGTCCTAGATGGAGCAGCAGGCGACACTATATCTATACGAACTTTCTTGGCAAGCGACGCAGCGTTCCAAGCAGTGTCAGGAGTGCTACTCCAATGCTCTGTCCACTGTCCCGATTCCTCCAACGATGCTCCAACGAACCGGTGGTGCTCCAACACCCTCTTCTCTCCAGCAGCAAAGAAGATTATAATGATGTCTGCGAGTATACCCATCGAGACGGGCGGCAAGAAATAGTCAGCTAGCCTGCTTGAGCTAGTTAGGCTTCATTTGTTGCATTCTAGCATTCTGCCTATATATCCTTGATATTTTGTATCTTCCTTAAAGCCTCCATCTCTACATGCTACACTTACTTATACCTGTAACGACCCTATAGTCCTGCACCAGAGTGGCCAATCCTGCTCTGGTGAGGGAGTGCGTTACCGGTTCTGGTCACCGGGATTAGGCCACACTCCAGGCCTGTTTATGCAATTTTATCAACACGCGGATTTTTTCGATCCGGTGGAAAATTGCGCGGCACCGGGATTCGAACCACGGACCTCCTGCACGCGAGGCGGGTGTTCTAACTCTACGGCGCCGCTGCACCGCTCCGGACAGGCCGCCGTTGGAATATGAACCTGGCAACGTTTAACGCTAGAACGTTATCTCGTGAGGCGAGCCTAGCAGTGCTATTAGAGGAATTAGAGGGCAGTAAATGGGATATGATAGGGCTCAGTGAAGTTAGGAGGCCAAAAGAAGCATATACAGTGCTAAAAAGCGGGCACGTCCTGTGCTACCGGGGCTTAGCGGAGAGACGAGAACTAGGAGTCGGATTCCTGATTAATAAGAATATAGCTGGTAACATACAGGAATTCTATAGCATTAACGAGAGGGTGGCAGGTCTTGTTGTGAAACTTCATAAGAGGTACAAAATGAAGGTTGTACAGGTCTACGCCCCTACATCCAGTCAGGATGACCAGGAAGTCGAAAGCTTCTATGAAGACGTGAAATCGGCGATGGGCAGAGGGAAAACAAAATACACTATACTGATGGGCGGCTTCAATTCCAAGGTAGGCAAGAAGCAGGCTGGAGACAAGGCAGTGGGGGAATATGGCATAGGCACTAGGAATAGCAGGGGAGAGTTATTAGTGGAGTTTGCGGAACAGAATAATATGTGGATAATGAATACCTTCTTCCGCAAGCGGAATAGCTGAAAGTGGACGTGGAGGAGCCCGAACGGCGAGACAACAAATGAAATAGACTTCATACTCGGCGCTAACCCTGGCATCATACAAGATGTGGACGTGCTCAGCAAGGTGCGCTGCAGTGACCAAAGGATGGTAAGAACTCGAATTAGCGTAGACCTGAGTTGTGAAAGGAAGAAACTTGTACATAAGAAGCCGATCAATGAGTCAGCGGTAAGAGGGAAAATAGAGGAATTCCAGATCGAGCTACAGAACAGGTATTCGGCTTTAGCTCAGGAAGAGGACCTTAGTGTTGAAGCAAAGAACGACAATCTTGTGGGCTTCATTAAGCAGTGTGCAGTAGAAGTCGGTGGTAACTCTGTTAGACATGATACCAGTAGGTATCTCTCTCTCTTTTACTAGCATCTTCCTTCTTAAAAGGGACAATAAAAAGAACCAACGCCTCAATGGGTCCTCCCAATATCTCGTTATGTTAACGGCCATGAGCAAACTATAGGCAACGTTTGCAAATCATCCCACCCTGTACGTAAGATAGCAGGGTAACACGGTTACTGTACGATCCTTCTGGTTTCATCTTGTTATCATCGCACTAAAACCACACAGAGTGTGCCCGTGGGCTCATCGTCCTTGCTAGAGCTTCTTTTTCTAACATTGATAATAAGAGCAGGAAAGGAGCCGACTTACGTGAGTGTTGCTAAATTCTTCGTACTGAAAGAAAGACACAACACAATGATGTCGAGAGCAGTCTTTTCCCGCATTTTTTGATGTAATATTTGTGCAGAATTAATCACACTCATTAATCCTGAATACATATGTTGCGCCTTTAGCTTAATCTGCAAATAATGATTATTATAGTGCACGATATTAAGCTTGATAGTAGGAAGCAAACAATATAGCCATCTGGTGGACCTTCCCACCTTTCTTACGTTTCTCCTTTTTAGTTTCCTTCTATATTTGAAAAAGTAGGATATGCAATCTAGACTTATATGCAAAAATGAAGAGTTCCACAACACGACACAAAGATTGATGACCCTGTAGCTCCACTAGAATTTCAGGCGAATGTAGCAGGTGGAGCATCGCTCCCTATGTTGGCTTATGCTCTCACCTCCATATACCTGTGACCAGCACCTGTAATCCTGCGGTGACAAGACTTCGTGTGCTGTATTAGAGAACCCGTTCGCGTCCCCATACCAATTATTTGCGCTCTATAATTTGTTAAATTGGTAGGTCATGTACCTGTTGACGTGTCGCTGACTCCTACCTCCTCTGTGTGTACGAGGAGGGCTAGCTCCATGTATTGAAAATGCGATTATGAAGGCCACACCAACGCGCCTTGAGACCACCATGACTGCCGTGAGCGCATTTGCATACATTTATGTAGGCCACAGAAGCGCAGCTTAAAAAGGGCGACAAAGAACGTTCACAACGAATGAATTATGGAAACGCGGAAATAGAACGTGTGCAGCAAGACTTCATGCTGAAAGCATACTCCGCGCTCACCAATGCCTCTCCCGCGTCGAGCGACGTCTTGCAGACAAGGAGCACCACTTCGGCATCGCTCATTCCCGTGAACATTGCTATCTGATCGTTCCAGTGATTTAGAACCTGCAGCAGAGCCGTTGCGTCTTAACAGATCCCACGATACAGTCCAAGCAAGCCGCAAGTATATTGTATTGTTAATGCTTGTGCTTGTTAGTGTTATAATTAAAAGTAAGTTTAACTGCTATAAGTAAACATTAAGCTTATCAGGAAATTTAACGAACGCCTACTGGATAGATGGCTCACGTTGCAGCATACTTTCCATGCGGACTGGGCCACCATATTACTGCCTATACAAAATTTTCTGACTACAGAAACTAAATATTAGGGGAAATCCACGATACTTTAGCGGATGCACGTAGATAAACAGCAAACAGCCAGTATCGTTAAAATCGCAACTCATTCGGGGTTTACGACTCATTCTACAACATAACACGGTGGTATCAGAGACTGTAGTACGCCTTCTTGGGCATCGTACACTTACTTATTCCTTTTAACGCGTGAAACAGCGCGAACAAACGGAGACATGGCACTGACTTTCCAAGTAATTTATTAGGCAATGCCGAACTGAATTGAATTCTGGGGTTTTACGTACCAACACCACGATCTTATTATGAGGCACGCCGTAGTGGTGGACTCCAGAATAATGTTGACCACCAGATGATCTTTAACGTCCCCCCCCCCCCTATGCACGGGACATGGGCGTTTTTTATAAGCAATGTCTCGCATATACAGGGTGTTCCAGCTGCAAACGCCACGTAGCTGGACAGAACAAAAGTAGTGTTGTTTGCCGCCGCTTGGAGGTACTCAAACTGTGCCTTTCATTCCGCCTAATTAGATAATTGGTCCTAATTAATTGGTCAACTCCTCAAATATTCTAATTAGATGAAGTGTCGATAAAAAAAGTTTACAGTGACATGAAAAGCTCCCGATACAGCGTTCTGTTCTTCAATAAATGCTACATAAAAGAGTTCTTCCGAGCGCGAAAGAAGGCCGCAAATGCACGCGAAATTATCGCGTGACTGGCCGCTCGAGGCACTTTGCGTGTATTCGCGGGCTTCTCTCACGTTCGCAAAAGCACTTTTATGCAGCACGTACTGAGGAACAGAAAGCTGTACCAGGAGTTTTTCATGTCGCTCTACAATTTTCTCATTGTCACTTATAATCGAATTATAATATTTCAGAAGGTAATTAAGTAAGACTAATTATCTAATTAGGCGGAATAAATTATATAGTTTGAGTATCTCTAAGCGACCTACTTAACATTACTTTTGTTCTGTGCCGCTACATGGCATCTGTGTATTTTTAAACTCTGGCTAAAACTAGTCGGGACACCCTGTATAAGGGAATGTCGAAAACCAAACCAAGCAAACCGTACATCGCAGGACACACGGTAAGCTTCAATCACGCAGCGAAATCTAGACACAATCAAGATTGATGCAAATCGCGAAATTTGTTCTCGCGAAGAATCATCGTTAATATGAACACTTACCTACTCGCTCACCTCACCATCTCGCTTAAGCGCACTTAAACCAGGCATAGCACGTTGACCTAGTAAGTTGACTTAGTAAACTTACAGTAAAAAAAAAAAAGAGGTGGCCCCGCTCAGGTTGCGATGGAGACAAAGGTTTGGAGGCGCGATCGGAAAGAGCGATACGATATGTGGAAACTGCGGCAAGAGCATTTGCTCTCCGTAACGACTATGATTGTTGTTCTGGTAAACAATTAAAGTGCACTAAAGCACATGGACAAGAAACTAAATCGGCGGAACTGGTGTCACCCGACAGCAATGTTTGTTAGAAAGGCAAGACGATGCACTGAGAAGCTGTGCACAACAACCTCACCCTCGCTCCCGCCCCTTGTAACCATCAGCACCATTCTTCTTTCTTTTTTTTTTTTGCTTTGTGTGAAGCTAAAAGAATATGTTTTTAACAATATTGACAATGTAGTAGTTGGTAGTTGTATGCGACCCGTGTACAGAATCGGCGTCACTGTCAAAATTCCATCTCTGCGGTGCTCTCGAATCTGGTTCGAGGTGTCTCGGAGGAAACGGAAGGTGGAATGGAAGGGCGGTCAAACAGACGCGTGTCCGCTTTGCTACCATACGCGGGGGGAGGGGGGAGAGGGAAAAGGGTCTTTGAAGGAGCATGGTAGTTTTTATGGCGACAGCAATTATATGGACACTACAGGCGCATTTCTGCCGTCGGCGTCTTCATGATCCGTATAAAGCCCAAAAGCGATAACATCGTAGCCGCACGCCGTATGCTCTATTCTATGCGCGAGTGAAAGCATCCGAGGGAAAGCCGACGATAGCGGTCAAACTCGCGCGCGCAAGGGAGGAAAGAGGGCAGGAAGCGCGCCGTCTTCTGTCGTGCGCAAGGCACCGGGAGGAGGGGAGGAGGGGGGTGCATTCTACTCCGCCGGTTGCTGCGTATGGCGCGGCCGCGCGGGCCCTATCCTTGAAAGCCATCTGCGACAAGGACAGAGCCTGCCGAGGGTTGCTAGCTTCACGTGGGCTTTGTTTTCGCCACTTAGCGTAGAAGCGAGAGGCAGTCCGAAAGTGAATCCACTCGCCGCTGCTTCCGCGCTTTGTCACTCCAGCGTTTTGACAGCAAGTTCTCGCGGTCATCGAGTGAGTTGTGTTCATGTTTGCTTGTGCGCGCGTGACACCATGCTTGTCATTTAGTTGCCGAATATTTACAAGTTTATACGGCCGATAATACTATTATGTTTACTTCGTATCGTCTATTAAATTGCAATCGCAATCGATGCTTCGTCTTTCGGCGTAACTTCGACTTTTTAACGCGAGAGCGTTAAGGGCCTCGTGTCGCAGAAAATCCGATGTCGGCGTCGGCCGACGGCAGTGCTGTCCGTCAGAAAAAAAATCATCCTGAACCACAACCACACAGGCCCTCCGCATGGCTCATAGGCGTTAATGAACTCATTGCATTTCTCAAACTAAAATGCGTCAGAAAATTCATACAGTTCAACTTTAACACAACCTGCAGACATGATAGCGTCTGAATGTGATTTGGATATACGAGAATATAGCTTAAATATACGACATGACATGACAAGAACATTATTTGAGTCCTGAGAGACTGAGATCTTGGGGAGCCAAAACCGAAGGCTCCCGAAGGTCAAGTCGGTGGCTCCGCCCACGATGGGACCGGGAGATCAAGTCCCGCCGCAATGTTGTGGGCCCTCTGGGCATCCTGGAGTTGAATATGGAGATTGCTGCTCTTGAGAGATTCCTGCCATTGTTCTTTCGTGATGGGTGGAGAGGCGTTAAGTGCTGGGCACTGTTAGGGTTGGCGCCTGGCACCACGTGCAGAAATGAATTTCAACCAACCATCTCTCACCCTGCCTCGTCGAAATGAGGCGTGACTTCGCCTGCTATCGTTGGCGTCTCGCACCTCGTGCAGAAAGAACTTTCTCTCACCCGACCTTCTTCCACCAGGCCTCGTCGAAATGAAGCATGACTTCCTAATTCGCCATGACCATTTCCAGTGTCTGCCGGTATGGCGGCAGCCCCGCAATGTACATGACTCTTTTGTGTGTGTGTGTGTGCGTGCGTGTGTGTGTGTGCGTGTGTGTGTGCGTGTGTGTGTCTGCGTGTGCTTGTGCGTGCGTGTGCGTGTGCGTGCGTGCATGTGTGCGTGTGCGTGTGCGCGGGTGCGTGTGTGCGTGTGTGCGTGTGCGCGTGTGCGCGTGTGCGTGTGTGCGTGCGTGCGTGACGTTAAAGGGACCCGTTCCTCGAACGGCCAAAAGAAGAACTTCCACGAACCAGCCACGCGCAAGGGAGACGGAAAAGCGTCTACAATTCTAGGAGGTGAGATGGCCTCCTCCTTTCAGCAGGCTTTCAGTAGCGGTCACGTGACGTTGACGGAAGTAAGAGCCCTCCTCCTTTCAGCAGACTTTCAGTGCCGGTCACGTGACGTCGACGGAAGCAAGATCCCTCCCACGATTGTGGAGAGCCTATTTAAGGGGCTCCGAAATGTACTTTTGATCACTTCATTCTCTTTTCATTATCTTTCATCTATCTTTGAATAAACCGTGCAAGTTTCGCACTAGAAATCGTCTCGCCCTTGCTTGGTCGCCATGGTCTACTGGATGCCTGCAGCCCGCCGACAACGCCACGCTACCAATAGGTAACGTCGGTAGAGCTTCGATAGGCAGGCACCGCTACAACTCGCAGCAGTACGATACGCTACCCTGGAGTACGCAACAGCACAGCCATAGCATGTGCTCAAAAGTGCATGAGTCATGACCACATTTTGGGCACGACGGTGAGTGGTCAGGATCTATCCTGTTAAGAGACCGAGGAGTGGGATACGATCGGGTTTGCAGAAGTATGAGTGTGCTAGCCTGAGGTTTGTTCAGTTTGAAGTGAGGGGGTGGAAATTTTCTGCGCAGTCGATAATGTGAAACAATTTTGTGGAAAGTACATAGTGGATCTTTGTGGATGTTGACCTCGTTCCAAGCCTGGCTACCCACGACAGCGCGGTACGTGAAATCGCGCGCTCTCCGGCGGGCCTGCTCGTTAGGATTACATACAAGCGGGTTACTAAGCTATCTAGATGGGGTGGGAACCACGAGATGTGGTATCCTCCTTCGCTGCTCTCCCTAGTTCTTTGAAGTGCTTTAATCAAAATACTGTTCGCCTGTTGAGATACGAGCGCGGACGAGAACGATCTAACCTCCGTGCGCGAGTCCGAAAAGACGATAGCGGGAACTTTTGAGTTGTGAAAAGCCAGAGCGATCGCCACTTCCTCCGCCACATGGGCAAACTTATTATAAACAGAGGCTGCGTTGACCAGGTTGCCTCCCGCGTCTACCACCGAGACAGCGAACTTATCCCCACTGTCATATCTGGCAGCATCGACAAAGAGGGCATGTACTTTCTGCTGATTGATCTTTTAAGGATGGACTTGGCTCTCGCGAATCTTCTACCCTCGTTATGCACTGGGTGGATGGTTCGCGAGGCGGGGTCAATCATTATACGAGTTCTGGTTTCGCGGGTCAAGCTAACTTTGGTCGCCGGTTCATGTCGGGGTTGGATTCCCGCTTCCTCTAAAATCTTGATCCCTGGCTTAGTGGATGAAAGTCTCATTATTTGAGCCGCTGTGTGAGCTTCTATTAGCTCATCGATGGTAATATGGAGACCTAGCTCCAGCAGCTTCTCAGTGCTTGTGGACTGCGGAAGGCCGAGCACGCGCTTGAGAGTCGAGCTTGGCCTTTTCCGCTTTACCCCAATTAAGGTACGGCGCGATGCAGATAACACGATTCAGGAAGAATACCTGATAAGCCCTCAGCAAATTGTCCTCTTTGAGACCGCCTCTTCGATTTGAGACGCGGGCTACAAGACTTAGGACATTACTAGCCTGTCCAGTGAGCCTGTCGAGAGCCGTCGAGTTACATCCCTTGGCATAAATGAGGAGACCTAGAATCTTGACCGAGTCCATCCTCGGTATGGGTTGCCCATTTTTAGCTCGAATTTCTATCAGCAGAGTTTCCAGAGGCGCAAGGTTTCTGACCCCTTGTGTTGACTGGCGGTGTAACAGTAGCTCTGATTTAGCGAGGGAGAGTTCAAGGCCCCTGTTTGAAAGAAAGTCTTCGGTAGCCTCCAATGCGCTTTGTAACGAGTGTTCGAGCATGGCTGGCGATCCGCCCGGCACCCAGATCATGATATCATCCACATAAATGGCATGACCCACGTTCGGGATTGCAGCGAGACGAGTGGAGAGTTTGTGCATGGCTGTATTAAATAAGAGGGGGGAGAGGACCGAGCCCTGCGGGGTGCCGCAGGTGCCTAGTTCGTAGGGTCCGCCCGTGACCATGCCTAGTCGGAGGTGTGCCTTGCGATCCGCGAGGAAAGATCTGGTGTAATCATGAAACCGCTGGCTCAGGTTGAGAGACGAAATTTCCGTCAGGATGCGTGTACGCGCGACCCTGCCGAAGGCCTCGAGAGGTCCAGTGGGTGGATCCCTTTCACGTCGCGAGTAGGGTTATCAAAGATTGCTTTCTTAAGCAAAAGCATAGCGTCCTGCGTGAACAACGCCTGTCTAAAGCCGATTAGGTTGTGTCTAAAATTCTCCTTGTTTTCAATATGTTCAGTGATCCTGTTATGTATCGCGTGCTCCGCAGCCTTGGCGATGCATGATGTAAGGGAAATAGGCCGCAAATTATATATATGTGGGGGTTTTTCCTGGTTTGGGTATGAGTCCCACTTTTGCGGTCCGCCAGTCTCTCGGGGCCTGTTCACTTTTCCATACCTCATTTATTTTGGCCGTGACTATCTCGATTGCCGTATTGTTTAGGTTCCTGAAGAGTTTGTTCGTGATTCCATCAGGTCCCGGGGCTGATTTGCAGTTTCAATTAAAGAGAATGTGTCTGATCTCTGACACGGTGAAAGGTTCGTCTAGATCAAGTGCCGAGAATCCCATGTAGTTAACACGCTCTACCGGTCGATCGGTTTGTGCTAAGTTGTTGGTTAATTCCGTGTCGGTGAGACCGATTGCAGTTTGTTTTGCAACGGATAGGTTCATTAAACCTATCCGTTGCAAGGATAAGGGTGTCCTTAGACTATTTATCGTTGAGGAGACCAATCAATAAGCTCCATTTGCTACCTGTTCGCATACGCCCGTCCGTTTCGGTACACGTCTCATCCCATTGCTGCAGGACGAGCTGGGCCGAATAGGTTTCAACCTCCTTGTTAAGAAGTGCGATTATCGATCTGAGTTTACGATTAAGCTTTCGGGTCTTCCACCTGGATGAGAGGGCGTATTTGGCCTCCAGAAGGTGAGCGAGTCTCGAGTCCATTTTAGGAACTTCAAGAACCGTAATGATTTCTTTGGTTGCTCCTTTAACTGCCATGTTCAGATGCTCTAGCAGATCTGCATACGTCTCATCTGGCGGGACTGTGTCATTTCTGATTTTTCGAAAAAGGTCCCAGTCCACATACTCATATCTCGCGGGTGTGGGTTTGACACGCAGCAGAATTTCAAGTGTGTAATGGTCACTGCCTAGCCCCTCCTGGAGGTTGTCCCACGTGCCTTCGATACCTCGGAGGAAGGTGAGCTCGGGGGTCCTATCTCGACTGACCGAATTACCGGATCTGGTGGGGAGCCTTGTTTCTGGGACGAGTATTAGGCCGAGCTCTGCAGCGTTGAAGGCCAAGTTCGTCCCCTTTGCACTTTTGTAACCGCTTTTGTAACCGTACTGGGTACTGGTATTCCGTAGTGGGTGCGTTAAAGTTACCCGCAACAACGAGAGGCGCGCCTCTCGCCGTCCTAGACGTGGTGCCTGGTAATGTTTTGAAGTCCGTTTTCCTGTCCGATGTTGCGCTGTACACGTTGAGAATGAAAATGTTAGAATTGATTGTTCTGTTGGGTACGGTCTCATGTTGGGTACATAATTTTGTTACGCGGGAGCTCAAACCCCTTTTTCTTCGCTTACGGGGGTATGAGCCATTCTTCTGCCCTGCAGGGCCGCTGGGATCGGCGCGCCATTGTTTTCTATCGGGCACCATGTGGCAGAATACTCGGTGTCGTTGTCGGCCTTAGCATGGCCCGACAACGCTATCGCGTTCCACTCGTAACGGCGAAGCTTAGGCGTCCTCCAAGTTTTTACCTTATGAATGGACCACAATTTTTGGAAAAGTGGAGTTATTGACAGCCAAATTGTAGCTGCTACCAGTATGGCTTATATAGTACTTAAGGTATCCATCATATATCTATAGTTACAATGGGCGTGAACCGGTGGGTGAAAAACGGTGCATCAATCTTGCGAGCTCGACTGTTCAAGCTTGCGAATGCATAGGTTGCCACCTTGCGAAACAAGACTTACCTTTTCGGGCATGTCGGCGTGGGCCTTAGCGCAAGTCACAAGTGTCTCCACCTCATGCGAGTGCATCACTGAAATAAAGAAAATTGCCCCTGAACCTTGATGAAGGTTTCACGCCGCGTGCAAGAAATTAATGTGCTTTCGTGTTTAACCCTTAGACAAAAGGTAAACCGATATTCTAGAATGGGGTCAGTCAGCTGTTCGCTCGATTAGCGTGCCAATTTATTTGACACACTGCCGACTTTAAAGCAGTGTTGTCCGTAGAAAGAAATTAGCCACAGGAAAATTCATCGTAGCTTCGTAGGTTTAAGAGAGACAGAGACATTATGTATATCAAGGCATGGAGGTTAACCAGAGGTAATTCTGGTTGGCTACTCTGCATATAGGGAAGGGTTTATGTGCATAGAATCATTACACTTCTGATTACACTTTCGATGAGGCCTAATAAAGAACATTACGCCTTCAGATAACGCACAGCTGCATTTAAACAGAGTAAAATTGAAAACTGAGGTATTCTTCCTATATTCCTTCTATATATATATATATATATATATATATATATATATATATATATATATGTATGCCACTAAATAGCAGTTTTTCTCATCCGCGACATATATATATATATATATATATATATATATATATATATATATATATATATATATATATATATATATATATATATGTCGCGGATGAGAAAAACTGCTATTTAGTGGCATTCGTACATGCAGTTTTCAGCAGCTTCTCGGAAGAATGAACACAGACGGACCCAGCGGGAATTAAACGAGCGCTGGCAACTCGAATCGATTATAGTAAGATATTACCATAAGCAGCAGACATGCGCAAGTCACGCACAACCTACCTTCTTCAGTTAGTCTTATAAAAACTAAACCCATGACATTTTCACAAAATTTTCTTGTCATTTGCATTTTACGTGGCACAAAAATAAAAAAAATACGCGAAGCGAAGTAAAGGGGTCCAGGAAGCAGTTTTAGTTAAACTGATAACTGCAGTCGAACGTGGCGTATAGCTAGGCAGCCTGCATGCAAGCACGAGATTTCGATGAAGGCGAGCTGCCGATTAGTGCCACCTCGCGTATTTCTTAGACACAAGAAAACGACAGGTATGGACATAAAGCGTCATCTGACAGCAACCGATGCAATCAACTTTGCTTCATGACAAGGCTTCCGAGACGGTCGTCTATGGCTGGGCAGAACCTAGTTTCACAAACGTCACCGGCCGGTGAGGTGTAAAGCTTTCTACTAAAATAACTATAAAGAACTGTGGCACTGCGATCGCTCAGCTACCACGGGAATGATTCACAGTAAATTGATTTGTCTAACCTTCATGCTTGTGACTTCAAACCTCCTTGTGACTTTATGTACTGAGCTTTATTCGCATTTATTAGTCTAAATTTCTAAGTAATCCTATTTTTCTGTAAACGCTGTACGCAATATTACTTCGCGCACATGCAGATGCATTGCTAATTGCTTTAATTATAGTGCAACAATTTGTTGAATAATCATCAATTTACAAACAGCGGTTTGAACACTGATAATGGCAAAGCCTTCAGTGCAATTCAAAAAAGACAGGGACGTGACAGAAACAAAGGACAGCGCTAACTTTCAGTTGACGCTTATTAGCGCAGGTATGTGGTAAGTAAGCGCGGTCCTGTGTCTCTGTCAAGGCCCTGTCTTTTTTTAATCGCGCTAAAGGCTTTGCCATTATGAGTAAACCACACCAACTAGCCCAAGAATTAGCCTTGTTGAGCTGTTTGAAACCTAGAAGGATAAGAAGTTTTAAAATTCATTTTAACGACCGCACTTGCCACTCCCACAGACACTAGCGCCAATGTTCCCTGTAGTAATTTTCGTAGAAAGCTCTATACGGTCGGCGTAGACAGTTTCTCAAAAAAACCTCGTGTTTAGCTACGGCTGCCATGTGGCAGGGCACCTCAGGCCTTTTTTATTGGTCTAGCCACGTGGCACGGGGGTTTAACGCTTGTCTCACATTTTTCGTGAATCGCTACGATGCTTCTGGATATTGCCTTCAGTGAAGTTAAACGAATTGCGTCGCAAGAGAAACAAGCCGTGTGTCCCCACGACATTAATAGTAAGGCAGCCTTGAACTGAAGTGCAGCGAATTGCAGGTAACTTACGACTGTGCAGCTCGCTTTCAGTAAATGTTTATTATAGATAACTGCCGTGTACGATTACTCAATTTGACTAGGCAACATTTTTTTCCTGTTATGGGTGTTAAAGCACATCACTTTGCCTTTAGAATAGGCGAAATACCAAGATTATACTCGCATGGAAACACCTCCAAACACTTGCAGTCTTCGCGCTTTGGTTTGCGTATCTAAACACATTTCTACTACGCTTACGCGTTAGGCAAGAGTAATCAAGAAGAGCCAAATAGCTTTGCGCTGCATATATACTGGCTGTCTCATTAAACATCAAGTATACATTACATTTCCTGGCTGTCCTAATTGAAAGGCATAATGTCATTGTGAAATCTCATGCTGCATTTTTAGCGCTCAATCACGTTGTGTTGTTATATAATTTTAGAGGCAGGCCATACACAGGCAAGTTTTCCCACAAATGTTAAGAAAAGTTTTCCGTGAAAGTGTAATACAGAACATGACAGCTTGAGAAAATGCGCTCTCAGCAATGTGACGTCGCAACTGCAGTCTGTTTTTGTACTCTTACTAAACAACTCCACCGTGCGGTTTTACTGAATGAATTCCATGACTAGCACAGTGTTAGTAGTCATGTTAACTGTCATTTTAAGTCTGCACCATATATCATTCATATTTATATGTAATTTACTGTAGCAAGCCTCTACTTCTGCTGAACAACGAGGATTGGAAGCCATTTGAAGGAGACAACCTTTTTTCATGACGCTAATAATTACGAATTAATGCTGGTTTATTTTAACACTGACATCGAAGCTATCAGCAACCCAATAGAAAGCAATTAGTATTATGTAGGTTTCAAGTAATAGAGCCTCTTGCACAGCATGCCATTCAATACTGTAAATTCACAGCACTCACTGCACCTCCCCATACCTCCCCAATAACCTACTGACGGTTCTGGTTTCAAGTGTCCATGCAGGTCAGAAAAGAAAAAAAATCAACCAGCCAATTACATGGTACAGAAATTATGAGCAGCAGGTTGTCGCTTATTACCCAGCCTTAAAAGCACTAGTTCACAGTAAAGCGAAAGACTTTGCTTTGAAGCCGCCTTATTCATCGTGCGTTTAAGTGGCACCAATGGGCGCAACTAGGGAGAATAACAAGGGGGATGGATGTGAAACATGTGCTTGAGTCTTGTTTAGCCAACTGCTTAACTCTATACCGGCGCTATTTGAGTATAATATAATGGCACGCTCACAGTCTCGGGGCCATGGCAATATCTAACCGAATTCGGTACCAGGCAGAGCCCTCTTGAGGCTACTACGACAACCTCGCAATGCCCTCGGAGATTAGTAGCGTCGCAAGGTTTCAGAGGCCACATGCGAAGCTCAGAAAATATATTTTTACGATCACAAGTGCAGCTACCAACTTGCTATATACCTACAAAAACAAACGATAACCAGAACGGCAGCAGGTATGGGCTATTAAGCGCCGCTTTACACACTCTTGACGCAATTTCTGGTTTGTGATATGAAATTCAATACTATCGCCTTATGTCGCATAGAAATTAGTTTTGGGAAATAGGGCCGTGTAATTTGGTGCACATCAGGTGGTGCACGCTGGTGCCAAATTACAAAATTTCGAGAGTTATCTGCGAAGCGAAGGATTTCGGCGAGGGCAATTTTCTGCGCTGAAGAAAACTGTGTGACCCTTAGTCTGTGTTTCCCAACAGGCAATCATCCATGAATAATCCTTTTAAATATGGCAAAGCTACACATTCTCATAGCAACTATGCTATGTGGGAGCACGTATTACTGTTTTTCAGCTCTTGGACTTAGATGCTTATGGCTTTCGCGCTAACGGAGCTATACGACAACTATGTTGAACCAATAACCACTTTCACGCTTACATATCATCGTTTATATATTCATCATGCGAAATACCTTCCCCACGTACAGATATTACTAATAATATAAATAATAAGGATTGACAATTCCAAGCAGCATAACCCATATGCCGTTGTGAACCTTTGCCTCAATGTTACCCGTCTCACATCTAGATGGCGTATAAGTGTTTTTGCAGTTCATAACCATCGAAATGCAAAACCGCCGCGGTAGACTTGTGGAAATTTACGCATATTTACTATGGCAGAGCGTCGTAAGGTTGTAATTTTAACGACGCCAAAACAGTCCCTCTTTCAGCGAATTGTTGGATTTCTACGCAGTATATTGCGTACTTAATTTTGTCCTCGGACGCGACAGTCATTACCATGGCACTCACACGTCATTCGATCTTATTTGGTATAATACGGTCATAATACGGGTCATAATACGGCTCAGGGACATAGTAGCTATTCAAGGCGGTTCTAATAGATGTCTAGCACATGACAGCTAAGACGTGGCTATGCCTGTGTTTCTGAAGAGTTTGTGTTTGTGCACGCAAAGGCATTGCATTCAAGATCTGTTTCTGTCACTCAGAGTTATTCATCACTGCAGCGTGGATTCGGAGACCGCCTATTACTGACTCGCTTGAAGAAAATGAGAAAATCATTTTTTTTAATAGCTCGGTTAGATGTTGAAAGCAGCATCTCTGTACAGGTGAAGAAAGTAACCGCTTCATCAAGTCTGTTGTTGTAAAAACAACTTAATTTGTTTATACGTAGACACAGTGATAAAGATGTAACATCATTTGGTATTTTATGTTTGTGCTGCATCCTGGATTTTATGTTATATCGCGGTATATCAAACGCAATTAAAGATTATTTTTCTACGTCTGCGACGACAGAATGATCTGGATCCAGTTAGTGTCAATTTTTCTAAATCTGACCGCAAGATCGAGCGATATTAAATCACTTCCATGCAGTTCTGCAGGCGTCTGACTTCATATCCGCGATCAATATTTTGTGTAATCACTTGCGAGTTAATCGCAAAAAAAATATATTGAAAGCACAGTGGGGACACACTGTACAAGGGTTCCCAAGAGAATATCTTCTAAAACGGAGTTCTCCTCACTTATTACAAGCTTTCTGGAGGTGTTGAGGTAGCAGGGGAAACAAATTTTTGCACTCGACATTAACTTCTTCTCTGCACCTCTTCCTCCGTTTGTGTGATCTCATGTAAACGCGCAACAAAAATATTGTTAAGCTATCATTCTTCAGGAAACACATTCAACTAGTTTGATGCGATTAGCTGTCATTGAATCCCAAAAGTAATATGAGAAAACCAAGCCACAAACATTTTGTTCATAAAGCAGCATAGCGTGAAATACGGCATTCACTGCTTTACTTGCTTGTCGAATGGCCGAGGAATTCAAGTTCATTTGCATTATTTTATGAAGTTCATAAAACGACCTGTAAGCAGGCACTTAAATCAATATCATGATCGGAGGCATGCAAGACGCTCAGCATAATAAAATACATTTCTTCTCTCAAAATTCTAAAGCAACTTATAAAAATTGTCCTTGCCCCGTTTCTTTTCTTTCTTTTCACGCAAATAGCTGTTAACAATTCTGTAAATTCTCAGTGCCCGTGAGTAATATAATCTACTGCTGTAACTTCTAGGTCTGTTGAAACATAACTTCCGCCTTCGCGTTTCCAAAGGCATTCCAAAAAAAAAAAAACATCGCATAAATTTTACCCGGCCCCAGAATGGCACCCCCTCTCTTGGTAGCTTATTGTATTACGTACCTGTCCCTTCTCGGCAGTGTCACGTACACCATATGGGGATTATCACCACACCTGTACGAAAATCCCTCAGTACCATGAAGTACAGTATATTCTGTATTGTGCTCATCAACCTAATTAAAGCAGCGTAACGCCATGCGCATTCGACTATTTTTGCTTACGACTTTCAGATAAAACACCACCACATCCGTGCATCCTATAATTCCTTAAACTTCTTTCTGGGCGAGTTGGTGCATAGTTCACATGAAAATTTAATTGCGCAAACACATGCAACCACAAAGTATCAAGGACGCTTTTTTAGCTTTTCTTTTTCTAGCTTTCTCTAGTTTTTTCTAGTTTTCTTGTTTTTCTGAGCCTGATTCCATTGACTGCCGGCACGTTCGCTCATCGATGCGCAATGTCATTTTCCCCGATCGTATCACCAATCCCTCTTCACTTCTGCCTTTCCCCTTATATAAGGTATCTGTCTCCCGCAATAAAATTTAGTTGACAGTCAGTGCTTATGTTTCGTCCTTGTTACTTTGTGGTTGCATGTGTTTGTGCTGTTACAATTTTCATGTCAAGCATCCTCTAATATTCACGGTAAATGTGAAGCAAACGGTAACTTCCAATCATTCTTGTCCTGAACGGCGCTGTGGGTTGCTTCGTTATTCGGTTTGGAAAATATCTGTTCTAAAAAACAAACAAAAAAAGAATATTCGATCTCCTGCTGCTCTTATCCTTGAATAGAACTCAATTTATCCAAGCTTTTTCTAGCCAATAACCTAGTCTAACCTTTTTTATCACAGCTTTAACCAACGTGGTATTATTCCAGCAGTAGGATCACTTGGGTATAGAACTGCTTCGACATAATCAACAGTGATTAGGAGAAAGAAACCAATATTTTGACGGCCAGAATGCGCTAATAGCAGTTATTCTTCGGCAAGCCACTTGAATTTCAGTGAGGGGCAAGCGTTTTCAGCAAATTTTATCCTCGCTACAGATGTGTTAAGAAATGCATACCCATCAGCGTTGCAAAATTATGTCGTGTGACCCATGTCACACTGACTCGTGTACTCACGACAAACATTGAACGGAGCTTCATCGCCAAAGGCAAGCGATACGATGTACATAATTGTTAGCAGGAGCCTTGTCTCTGCCATTGCCGCTATCATGCTCTTGTAGGAAACACTCCCAGGACACCAGAAATGAGCGGACTCCACATGCAGTGGCCTCTGCCAGGCTGCCACCACCTGACTACGAGATTGCCAGCTCCAAATTTTACTGCGGAGTCCCCTCTGCTGAGATTACTTGCCGCCGGAGCTGAATGTACTTAATTAGGCAAATGAAATCAACACAATTAGGCAAGGAATAAAGAGGTCACAGTGCGGTGTGTTACTTGATAATTATGCAACAACTGGAAACCCCACAAGCTTGCATGAATAAATAATTAGTGTGGCAGCAGTTTTTCGAGTGGTGTTTTAATATAAAAATGAACCAGTTGCTCGTTAGATTTGCGCACACAGTTACTTTTCGGCAGAGGAGGACTGTTCCCTCTCACCCGCTCGCCCGTTGCGTATGTGCCTGTGTGTATGGGTGTGTTTGCGTGAGTGCGTGCATGCTGAAGACGATGTTGCAAGTTGTCCAAACATACCTAAAGGAAGTCAATATCAAACTACCGCAACAAAACAGGTATTGGAAGGTCTAGAAAGGTGCTTAGCAGCCTTTCTAGGAGCTTTGCTTCCTAATGAAATCTTTCGGCATTACAGGTGCTGTATTGCAGTCTTCATTGCGAAGTGGTGCCCGGCAGGGAAAGCCTGTCTCCTTTCACAGCTCATCCACCAAATAAACTTTATCTTTTCTTGGAGCTCTAGTGTGAACTACCCCGTCACGTGAGAAGCGTCATGAATGCGTGTCGCCAAGACACGTCTCTTGCTGGCCACAAAGCAGCATTGATTCCAGTGCTGGAGACATATCGACACGACTAAATTTTTTTGCTCTTCCGTATGTTCCTTGCATGACTACCCGCATTGGTAAAAGTGCATTGATGGGTCTGTCTTGACACTTGAAATGGCTGAATTTTTAGAGTAGTGCCACCTGTGCGTGTACCGCAGGCAATACTGCAGTGGCCGAAATGAACATTATGTGCAGTGCTAAAAGGAAGTCGATCTTGAGAAGATGGCTGTACCTGGTGCGAGATCCTGCCATGGTCGCAGTAAATTAGTTTCGAGCCACAAGAATTGCTGAAGTTTCGGGCAAGTCTAGGGACTTGTTTAAGTCCTATGGTTTTCTTTGAACCTTTAGTTGTGCTATCACAGAATTTCACTGTCAGGAGATATCAAGGCAGAAATGCGACAGTTTCTTGACTTTGATAACGGGATTAGAAAAGCGCTGTGACCATTTGCCAGATATGTGTTTTGGTAAAAATATTTTTCTCTAAGGTAGGCTCGATTTCGTAATGATAGACTTGTCGTAACAAACTCCATTAATTCTCCGGCAACTACGAATGTTCATGTTATAGCGCCACCTTCATCTTCTGCAATGGCCTGTAGTGTCATTCCGCATGGGCACATTGGTACAAACGCGCACGACCTAAAATAGAGATATAACATACTAATAAATAGCTGACTTCTGGACTGCTGTAAAGCTAAGCACTAGTACATAGTTGCTTCTTTGTTTTTTTTTCTGGACTGAGTTAGTGTCTTTTTTTACGGCGCCCTAAGCAGCAAACACGTGAGGCTCATGATGGAGCCCCACTTTTGTCGTCCGCGAAAATAATTTTGGTACGAACGATGATCATGACAAAAATCTGGTGCTTCATTTAGTTAACTCCTGTCATCGCGTCTGGACCAATATCAGCACACACTCGCGAAATATACATCGAAAATAACTTATATCGTTCAATGTGTGCCCGTTCTGAATGCATAGCTGTATTTTGTGCTCGCTTATACAGCTGCGCAAGCCTGTTTGCGAGATGCCTCTTTTGCAAGTGTAATGCTAACTCAATGCGTGCGCCTGAAACTACTAGTCATTTGAATAAAAGATGACTGCCAAGCTATTTGGACGCATTTGCATATGTACCCATTTTGATGAACTCTCTTACTCCCATTTAAGCCATCATCATCTTCCTATTTCCATTTAGACCATGCTTTGCTCGGTTTCCTTCTTCCAATCTCTCTCTCTCTTTCTCACTCACTTTTGTTCAGGTTTTCAATAGACTGAATGCGATATACAAAAAAGTGGAAATGTAGTTTGTTTCTATATTCGAGTACCGATGGCATCTTATTTTGTTCCAATTTCTAACTCAAGTGTTCTCTTCCTGAAATGATGAGACGAACACTTAGCAAATGATTCTTGCTTATCAGCGTCATCAGTTTGTCTATTCGTGAAACTTGTGAACCGCCATCCTATATGGAATTATTCAGCCACGTAATGATGTAAGCTAAATTATGTTCTCTGCAGGAAGTATACGCACTCTAGCGTAACTGGAACTCGGTGCAGCTGTTGTTACTCTAACATCAATAACTTCGAATCAGAAAATCCGAAAGAGATTACAAGAAGCAAAAGCAAATAGCCTACCTTGTGCCTATTATACGCGGCATTTGATAAACGAACGTCTGACAAGCCACATTTTTCACTGACCACTTATCGGAAGTAACATAAGGGAACGACACAGCTCCCTCCGAAGACGTGAACTCGACATGACAAAAATCTGGATTATGACGTGGTTTATCTTCTTTATGGATTTCAACACAGCAGAGGAAGATTTGTTCTTCAATATATGCCGTAAGTATGATTTCCACGTTGCAAATGTCTGGCAGCGTCACAGGTTATAGTGTTTTCACTATGGGTATCTGTGAAACCACGGTAGAAACGACGGTAGAAACGACAGCAAGGATGGTTAATATTTGGCAGCCTATCCGGTAAAGTCATCTGTCTGTTTGCCGTGCGCCTGTGTTGGCAAATGAAAGGTTGCGGACACGTAACCTGGAATTTCAAGTAAACTTAAAGAGGCTTGAAATACCCTTGTGCGTCCTCCACTCATCTCCGTTTCCCTCTGTCTATCTGCACAATTCTTTCTGCGTATCCAAGATCATTTTGATGCTTGGCTAGGACTCTTAACAAAGTATGCAGAGCAAATTTATCTTCAAATTGGCTTCTAAAGGGATAAGCTCCGGTCACGGTCCGAACGTCCGCCGCGATACTTGAGAAATTAAAGCGCTCCATTATTTTTACTGCAGTCTACTTTCATCAATCTTTGTACGAGCAACTTTGACCACAAAATCTCGTTCTTTTCGCATTCATCGTCAACAGACGCGTGAAGTGTTTTATATAAATGGAACAGGGGAAAGTTATCACCTGCATCCCTGAGTTCCTGCCAAAAGTAGTGGAGTACGACTCATATTATACTTTTGGAGCATCTTAATCCCTCTAACACCAGTTCCTTGTGGTATCTACCGTGCACTGCTATGTGGCTATGTCGAACATACTTTGTTGCAGCAATGTCCTAAAGTACGTCCTGTCAATAACAATGCAGAGCTCTGAGGCTTTATCGATGAGTTGACCACTGGCAACTCGAAGCTATTAGCTATGAATAAGGTGACCTGGTGTTCTTGAAACTCTGTCCGCAAAGTTTATGTTTTGTTTATGCAGTCGCAAATCAGTTTCGGTGCTGAACTTCAGCCTCAGCTTGCACCACATTTCTCTGTGCCTCGGCTTATAGGCTAGACGCAAGTTTGTTGAAATTTTGCTCTTACATCACTGAAAGCCTGTCATGAAAATTTGTTCAGCGTCCATGGTGACAACTATAGAGAACCCCCGAACCCATGTTGTTCATGCATAAAATAAATTAAGATCAAGACCCACATAAACTATGTCATGGAAAATGATACCGAATTCAAGCGAACATAAACCGATTTTCATCTACGGCGAAAGCTACGTAGGCAAACCATATGATTTGCATAGCGGCCCAGTAACGCTAATGCTGTTGCGACTAAGACGACAATGCAATTAAGCTTCGATGTATTTCGGGCACCAGCAAATGAACCACATCTTTCGGAAGTCGGTGTTTCATCCACTGCTGTAAACTCAATAGACAAGTATTTCGACTGCAAGATGCAAAAAGCAAATAATTCATTAATAAAAAACGAACACAGGATTTTAATATGAATAGACAAGAGAAATTCGTAGAGCATTCAAGTAGTGTGAGTTCTTAAAGCACATATCATATTAGCCTTTTTGTTCGGTGATGAAACGCTGCGCTTCAGATTTCGACAACTACTTAAACTCAACAGCTGGGCACGGACATGTCTGCATAAACAACATTCCCATGCCTTCAACATTTTTGTTGAAAGACAGCGCTGTATCTGTGTACTTTGTGTGTCTCCTTTGTCTCCGTCGGTTCTCGCGCTGTAGCCTTTCACTACATTCAAATATGAACAACGTGGCATCTCGCAAATGTTTCGGAAAGTACAAGTTTTATGATTTTGCAACGACAATAAATGCACGCTGATTTCTTTTTCCAGTGTACACTGAGGAACAGCTCCAGTACTTCATGAACTGTATCCATGACCGTGCATCGAAAAAAGTGAGCAGCATTTGACCACTGTTTAAATTGTTCCTTTCCCTTTCTTTGTTTTCTTACTATCCCTAACTTTCTACAATCATCCAGTTTAATACGGGCCAGCTGCAATCACGATTTCAATTTAATCTGCACTGAAAGCATGCGATTATTTAGGAAATACTGCGAGTTCCGTAGAGCAATAATTATAAAAAAATACATATGCCGAGTAACGCCTCGTATTTGTTCTTTATTATTTTCAGTTTGTGCTGACTGTAATTAATGCGCAGAGCTCGTTTCTTACATATCTCCCCTATTTGAAAGTTTGGTAGCTGAGACGGCAGTAAGGAAGCTGTCGCCGGTAATGCACAGTATCTCTGGCTTTCGATGTTTCACACGCCATCTTCTAGTGATTACCCGAATCTGTCCCTGCCACTAGGTTGTCGAAGTGTGGGCCAGCCACAAAGCCAATTTTGGTGGACTCGAGGAGTGGGAGCTCATAACTATGCTCTGCAAGGCAGCAGTCGACGCAGGTGACGCCTTGGTAAGGATATGGGCGGGTTCCGTGGTTCTCCTCTGTAAGATTTTCCTGCAAATCTCGTGCCATTAGACTTTATATTATTATTTTATTCTATCAGTCTGCGTTACGTGCTGGGCTGCTAAGCATGAAGTCGCGGGATCGAACCGCGCCCACTGCGGCCACATTTCTATGGGGGCAAGATGCGAAAACACCCATGTACTTAGATTTATGTGCACGTTAAAGAACCCCAGGTGGTCGAAATTTTCGGAGTCCCCCTGTACGGCGTGACTCATAATCAGATCTTGGTTTTGGCACGTAAAACCACATAATTTCATTAATTTTACTCTGCGTTACACAATAGTGAGAAAGAGGGAACTCATAAGGAAGGCCCACAAGGAAATTATTTAACGAATACTACAAGAGATATAACGAGGTGAAAGACTGGAGCAAGGTGGGGAGGTTAACTGGAGCAGAAAGTCTGATATCTACACGGAGGTAGGGCGAAAAGGGGAGGCAAAAAGAAAAGAAAACATACACATGTTCAGAACACAGGATTGTTTGCAGCAAAGTGAACCCCAATTCAGGCTAAAGCCGTCTGTGCACTTATGTTGTACTGAAGAAATGCAGCGCGGTACCTTCGTCGCCATCTGCTGCGGTGGCTTGCGAGGTCAGCATTCCAAAATTGATCTGATCATCGTCTATGTTTAAAGCGAGCTAGCGCAGTGGCCGGTGATTGTACACTTTGGCGGCCTACGTAAGAGGCACCATTTTGCTAGCAAAGGTAACGTTTCCATAATGTCGTAGGTTTTGTGAATAATCTCTAACGGCGTGCTGAAGCATCCACCATCTTTTAATGCTCTGTTAATGTTGTTGTCTGTGCATGCGTATCACCTCTTGTCACCTTCCCATTCTTGCTTTTTTTTTTCGTTCTTTCTTCCTTTCGTTCTTTCGCCATCTCCATACATCCAGCTTTGGGCAGCAAACTAGCTGCGACCTGGCTTGGCTAACTTGCACGCACTTCCTTCTGCTCCTCCTTCTCTGCAAATGAGTAAAAGACAACTAGTGGTTCTACTAAACTTTAAGCATGCGTTTTCACTCTTGCACTCTTTGAGTAGCTCTTAACTGGTAAAATCACAAAGATACGGAAAATTGTACAAGAACATTGCTTGCTCACGTAAGAAAAACGCTATTGAAGGAATCTAATTGTAAAAGGGCGCTTCGCCACTTGCGCCAAGTTTTGCTATAGTAATAAACTAAAAGCTCTGGCGATACTTTTTGCCCCGTGTACGAGGTTTCGTTCTGTGAACTTCGTTTCAAATTCGAATAGCGGACTGCGATTTGAAAACATAAAGGGCGTTCTATTTTCGTGCGGGATATTCATTAACGTCGGCATTCATCTTACCAGTAACGTCGGCGTTAATGTGATTAGCGTTAAAGCGATGTAGCGACGCACCATGTTGCCATCGTCGAAACGCGCAATGTACGAGGCGTGTATGCCACACTGCAGCCGGGCTCCACTCGCTGTAGCCCGGCTGCAGCGAGTGGACACGCTGGACACGCTGCGCCACCATCAAGCGGCGCCACAAGTCGGAACGTGGCCTTCGAGATACGTGGAGCGCGGGTGAGTTTAAACGCTGAAGATTGTTCCCTCGCTGCCCGCGCACATCCGCGGCGCTGCGCGAAAGTGTCGGGCAACTGTGCTTGAAGAACGCGTGATACGTTACGCAATGTGGATGACGTTCCCCGAGATGGCTAATCGCATTACTACGCTGCAAGTCGCTACTACGGCAAGAGCGCTTTCCGGCGCACGATGTTCTTAAAGCGTAAACTGAATCGTTGTTGTTTTCGTTCTTGCAGTACGAAGAATTTGCCGAGCTGCTACCGGTACGTACACGTCCCCACGCTGTGTCTAAAGTGTTCCATCTCCACCAAAAGTGCCACGAAACCTGTTTTCGTGAGTCTCGTGCGTTCAGGCTTGCAGAGTTGTGAGTCAGAAACCCAGAAATGCGAGCTTTATGGTTATGTAACATTAATTTGATCACCTAAAGCACAGAAGATCAAAACGATCGCGTCTGTAGCTTGCGAAGTTCAAGAATGCGGTGCCTAGACTGCAGCGCTGGGACCAGCGATATTAATGGCGGTCCTGTAAAGTATAATCATCACTGCTTCGGGAAAAGAGCACTGTGTTTGAAAAGAAGCATAACTACTTGTCTTAGGGTGTATCCTCTATTAGTTTCGACTATCTTGACGGCAATCGCTGCACAAAGGGAACCTTATTTGCAAAGTGGTCCTCATAGACACTGCGGGATGTCACCTTTATAGATGTCACGTTCACTTTAGTGTGTTACGACACATTATGGCACTATTACGAAATAATGACAATATTTAAAATATGATTCAAAGGTGGGAAACCGTCTTTCTTACAGAAGTTATAATGATGGCATTTCTGGTACATTCATATTTAGTACAGTGTAAAAATGTTTGTATCACGTCACGATATGATATATAGCCTTGCCAGATGACGATCTCTTATGAAGAATGTAACATTGTCCAAAGTGCGTGCAGGTACAGTAATGCAAGCTAGCGTCCCATTTACCGCTGGCGAAAGTATTATGCAGTTTCAGGCCTCAGTTTATAAACACACAAAAGTCGACATTCTATTTCTCTGCGTTCGAGATGTTAATATTTCTAACACACCATTGTAAAAGGTGGCATTCTAATATGACTGCCTGTGAATTCAGGCCGACGAGAAGCCTGGCCTCGAGAACACCAAGACGCAGTGCTCACTGGAAACAAGACGCAAGTATTATGGTGAGTGCTGTCTTTACAGTTCATATGGCGTTGCCTGTAAGAGAGGTTGGCTTTGTCTCCGAATATATTCAAAAGACAGGTCTCAATATTTGGAGTTGCCGCCATTTAATCGACAGAGGAGAGCGAGCCCAGGGAGGGATGTTCTTGTGTGTTCATGGTACTCAAACACCTCAAGGCACCGCTTCAAGAGCAGTACCAATAAAGGCGTGCTCATTTTTAGAACTAAAAGAATACGAGCCGTCACGCAAACAAAAATCTGAAGGAACGTGAACAAGCACACCAGATTTTGTTGTGTAAGGTATAGAAAGCGTTGGTAGTTACGTGAATCATCAATGTTCGCGATCAAACTCGTGTATCTATCTATTCATTCGCGGAATGTAGCGTCGCTTTGTGAATGCCGCATAATTGCTTCATGTACTGAAAGAAACTCGCATATACAACGGCAGTCGGTAGCATGTGCATCAATGAGACATAGTTCAACGTTCTGAAATATATATATATATATATATATATATATATAAATCTTTCAACGGGAATAAAATTACGGCATTAAAAGACACCACCATGCGCAACACAGTTTCTTACATTTCCTTTTGATGACTGCACAAAATACAAGGCACGCGTATGTAACATCCTTACTCGGGGTTCCAACATTTCGTTATAACTTCTTTGAGTGCTGATATACGTTATCATTCAAAGTAATCTTTATTATAGCACCTAGGACTTTTTTTATTGTGCAGCAGTCAAATTGACAGTGCACCACGGCACAGAGTTATTCATGTTCATTAAATGTTTTCTCTCTACTAGTCAAATAAAAACATTTATTTTCCTCTCAGGATACTGACCTAACAGCTGGCCGGAAACGATGCGAGTTCCTGTTTTGCGAGTTCTCTTTTGCGAAAACTCTTGCGCATTCCTGCAAGAGCCCGATGGATTTCTGGTTATTTGTCAATAAATATCTTGCGCTCAACCGGTGAGAAATGTGTGACACTTTCTTCTATTATTATTCAACACAAATTAGAATTTTCACGACCATATTCTTCCATAGCAGCACTTTTACCGTAGTCTTGTTATACTGAGCAACCTTCAGCCTCTTATGCAAGTGCGTTATGAACGTGCTTCCTTTCGAACGTAATGCAAAAGAGCTCACTTTGTCCGGTTAATTAAAGGTAAATAAAATTCTGGGGTTTTACGTGTCAGAAACACGTCCTCATTATGAGGCACGCGTCAGCGAAGATCTCAGGCATAAATTTTGACCACATCGTATTCTTTAACGTGCTCCCAGTACACAATACACAGGCATTTTCGCGTTTCGCCCTCATCGAAATGCTGCCGCCTTAGCCAGGATTTGCATCCATGACCTCGTGTTTAAGAGCGCAATGCCATAGTAGATAAGCCAGCACGACGGGTCGCTTAAGCGGTATCAACACGGGACAACTTCTGATGCCCTCTCGAAGTAAAATGGGCGCTGCACCTGGCGTCGTCGCTTAAGTTTTACGTTGCGCAGTACCCCCGCTTTTGCCACTTTTGCATGTATCCAGCATCATCACCATTATTTTCTCTAGTACGTTGAAGCTATTTAAAGGCTTCAGCTATGGTATTAAACAAAGTGGGAGCAATTAAAAAAAGATCAAAGAGAACAAGTTCTTTTGAACAAGAAATAAGTATTGTTGGACAACGTTCCGGTAGTCATTTTTCATAGTATTAGACTGCACAATAGCCGACACATAAAAAAGTACACTTGCAGGAAGAATATCGGACGACGTAAGAAACAAAATTGCGTAGTTATAAGTTCCTTAAATTTTTCTGCATCGCCCTCGACGAAAATTGATTCTAGTAGACTTGATCAGCAGTCGAATACGTTAGGATGTAATAATTTATTAAACGCGTTACTTTTACCGCAGAAACGTTGAAGGCTCACTGATTTGAATGTGCGACGAGATGTCAACGATTAAATTATCGTTACTTAAAAGAAATAAATTCAGGGCATTTACGCACCAAAACCGTGATCCGATTATGTGGCACGCCATCGTGGAGGACTGCGGATTAGTTTTAGCCACCTGGGTTTCTTTAACGTGCACCCATGTCGCAGTAGAGGAACGTTTTTGCATTCCAGCCTTAACGTAATGTGGTAGCTCAGATTGGGATGGAGCCTACTACTTAGCAGCGCAACAACGTAGCCACTGACCTCCTAACTCGGCAGGTTTGAATTACTATTGAGCCGTGCAGGTAAAGAAAATAGTGATATAATTTGTGAAATAAACAAAATTACTATATCTGTCTTCTGAGAGCTGGAGCGCCTAGAGTTCCAGAGATCATTTGTTGTCGCTTACACTGTACTTACTACTACCGCAATTGGACGGGTTGAACATGGTGGCACGATTCTTAATTGATTTCAGAGCATTAATTATTTAAGCTTTATGGCGATTGTTTCACTGAATGTTTTGCCTATGAAGCAGTTGGGGTGGGTGACAAGTCACTGGCGAACATCGACATTAATTCTGAGCTATCTAAAGGCAACCAGGCAACACTGCGCCAGCTATTGCTGGAATTCAGGGCGTGTTTCGCAAGTTCATGTAAAGTACGCTGGACTTCAATGACAAGATGCAGGCTTATTACATGCGACGACGCACACCTGATACGTCAGTAGCCATACCGCGTATCGGCAAAGGAACACGAAGCGATTCATACGCAAGTACAAGAGATGCTTGAAGACGGCGTTATCGAACCTTGCTCACTGTCGTCTCCGGTCGTTCTACTCAAAAAGAAAGACGGAACCCTACGCGTCTGCGTCGACTGCCGGAAGTTCAACAACGTAACTAAAATGGACGCGTACCCGTTGCCACGTATCGATGACTCGTTAGATAAACTTGATTTGAAAAGCGGGTACTGGCAGAACGAGGTAGACGGACGAGATTGCGAGAAAACTGTCTTTGTGACTTCCGATGGCCTCTACGAATTTCGAGTGTTTAGCTTCAGCTTGGGTTCAGCCCCAGCACCTTTTCAGCGAATGGTGGATACTGTCCTCGCTGGACTGAAGTGGCAGACTTGCCTTGTGTATCTTGATGACGTAGTAGTATTTCTTGAAGCATTTGATCAGCATCATTTACATCAATATGCTGGAAGCAATCCGATTGTCTCATCAAACGATTAAACCAGAACAGTGCCACTTTGGTTATGAAGAGCTCAAGTCTCTCGGACACGACGCAAGTGCCAGAGGAGCCCGACCCGATCCCGACCAGATTGGCACTGTAGCATAATTTCCTCATCCTGCCGACAAGAAGGCCGTGTGGCGCTTCCTGGGCTTGTGTGCGTATTATCGCCTGTTTCATTGAAAACTACTCGAAGATAGCGGAACCGTTGGCTCGCCTTACAAGGATGACACGCCATTTGCCTGGGCGAATGAGCAGGAGGTAGACTTCGCTGAACTACGACAACGTATGCAGTCAGCGTCTGTCCTGGCACATTTTGACGACGAGGCTAACACCAAGTTGCATATTCACGCCTGAAACATAGGTCTTGGCGCAGTACTCGTCCAACGTCGAGATAGGCAGTAACAGCCGCTGACTGTCCCGTGCCGAGGCGAACTACTCTACCACAAAAAGAGTGTCTCGTGGTCGTGTAGGTGATCACGAAGTTTCGCCATTGTCTATACAGCCATTCCTTCAAATTGGTGACATACCACCATGTTCTATGCTGGTTGGCAAACATACGCGATCCTTCCGGACGGCTGGCAGGATGCAGCTTGCTGCTACAGGAATTTGACGTCACTTTCGTTTATAAATCTGGCCACAAGCACGAAGACGCTGACACATTGTCGCGTGCACCCGCAGAACTTGTAATTCGAGAGTTAGAGTACGACGGCGGCTTCGTGGGCGCCATTACTGAATCGGACTTGATCAGCCGGCAGCGAGACGACGCTGAAATTCGACCTACCATCGACCACTTAGAGGGCCGCCCAAGATCCATACCACGCCGCCTATGTCGCACATTGACGCTCCCTTCTGTCTACGAGATAACATTCTGCCTAAGAAAAACGCCCGCGCTCGAATGATCAATCCTTCCTAGTGGTGTTTGCAAAAGACTTGCGGGACGATAATGTTTTCATTTGTCATAATGACCCCACATATGGCCACTTCTCTGTGTGCACATCTCTATGTGCATCGACGTCCAGCACAATACATGTGGTCGCATGTTGCCTTACGTGAAACAACAAGAAACAACACGCTTCAGACCATTTCGCCTCCTTTACGGCAGCGAACTTCAGCCGATCCTGGACGCTATGCTTCCGTGTCAAGACGCAAAGCACCTAGCTAGTGACGCCTAACAATTTGCTGAACGCGGTGAGGAAGCTCGCCAACACGCGCGGCTGCACATCGGTCAACAGCAAAAAGCAGATGCACGGCATTTTATAATACCTACCCCAGACAAGTGTCCTACAGTCCCGGAGACCAATCATGAGTGTGGGCCCTGGTACGTCGCTTTGGCCTTTGTGAAAAGTTGCTGAGTAGTTGGTCCGTACAAAGTGCTGCGCCGCATAATAGTGACGTGAACTACGAAGTTGTTCCGCACAGTGCGGCACAAACACGGCTTAGATAACAACCTAGCTCTGACATCCTTCACGGCGTGCGCATGAAACGAAATATTGCGCGCTCATTTTAACTAGATAGCGTTATGGACCCCGCGTCGCAGAAAATCCGGCGTCGGTGTTGGCGTCGGCGGCTATGTCCGTAGGAAGCAAATCGTCCCGAACCACGCATCCCAATCCACGCAAGCACTCCGCGCGGCGCAGAGGCGTTGCTGTACTAAATGAATTCCTCAAAGTAAAATGCGTCAGAAATTTCGTAAAGTACGACTTACACTGAACCTACAGGCACGATGGCGTCGGATTGTAATCTGAATATATGAGAAAACATAATTCGGTTATGCGGAAACTCAAACGTAAACCCATTTTGACACGGCCGTTTGAGATCTGTCTTAGTTGGAGCGGTGCGCTCGGTTCGGTTCCGTGCAACACCATTCAGATAGCGCTCGCCTCCACGCATCCGCAGTGGCGACGGCGGTGGCGCCTGCCCTGGGGGGAAACAAAAAAAAGAACCAGAAAGCTCGCCTCCGAGGATAGCGTTCGCCGAAAGCGTTTCCAGGAAAAACATTACTGTTACATAAGCTGCAGTTGCCGGGAAGCGTGACAAGCAGTCAAGGATCTTTGAATGCCACCTCGCTCCACTCCTAAATGCGAAGCTTAAGCATCCTCGAAATGTTTCTTCCATTTATTATTTTTTATGTCTACGCTCCTATTTACGCTGATGTGGTTACCTCCCCGTTTATTGAGATTGTACACGTCCCATTTCACCACGGCTGTACTTTTGTCTTCTCTGTAGTTATCACTGTCTTCTGTTCTGTGTGCGAGTATCTGCCTTGAGCACGTATGTGCTTTTTTTTCTTTCTTACGCCATTTCTTGAGCATCGAGCCGACGCTTTTTCCGAGGAAAGGTGAAAATGTCACCTGCAGTAGTGGGCACAGTTCAAGAGAAGAGGTTAGCGAGGACACGAAGAAGGAAGTGCGCATGATATCCACCCCGCTGGACAGCCAGGTGTCACCAACGTGTTTTTGAGGAGCCAGCTTCTCAATAAACGCCTAATAAAACTCGTTGCGGCGAGAGTTGGTGAGGCTTCTTTTTTTCTTTCTCAAGAAAGTAATCCAGCGCTACTTTTTACTAGGAAATGTTAGCCTCTAGTTTCAGTTTCAGTTTATTATTCTTTATATATGGTGTATGAAAGATGAGCAAGCTAGGTAAAAGAAACAAACACAATCGCGAAAAGTGCAACATAGATAAATTGAGCAAACATTTGTCAGTATACAAGCCTATAATGCATAAAGAAACTGTCAATACATACAAATGACAAATGTAGTGTAATGAATGATGTAAACTTAGTTACACATGTAAAAAAGCTTAAAAGAATAACTATATGCATGAAAGGCTGAAAATTTAATGGTGTTGGGTAGACCATTCGACAGTTTTATAACAGCGAATGCTGATGTAATTTTTCCATAGTTAGAATGAACCATGGACAGAAGAAAATTGGAGTTACGTGCTAACCTGGTACCATTATTATTGATGAGGTACCTGGAATCAATGAATTCGTATGGAAGCTGTTGAGTAAGTAATTTATAACACATAGTTATTAGATAATAGTTGAACAAGTTCGTTGCAACAAGGATGTTATTTTCACGAAGTAATAGAGTAGCCCTCGTGAAAAACCGGTTAGTGATAATGCGTATTGCTTGGCTGAGTAAGTGTTTAATAGACGAGACATGATAGTAATATGTGTTTCCCCACGAAACAGAGCCATAATTTATTTATTTATTTTGTGATACCCTCAAGGTACGTAGTTGTGCATTGTAGAGGGGAGGGGCGAGAATACATTCCAAGAGTAAAAAATACAGGATTAGTTCTAGGAATTCACACTGCAGGGAACAAAAGAGATATAAAGAACTAGGAATGGTATTCAGAACAAGCAAAAATAGACTTACTTAATATGAAGATACAGAAAGAGTACACTTTACCAAGCAGAAAATTCGCAAATAAGTATGTAATTATGCCATTTGCCTCCATACATTATTTTATGTTGATTAGTGCATTCTTAAAAAGAGTGGGGTCACTGATGCTTACTAAGGATTGAGGTAGATGATTCCAGTCGATTGAAATCCTGGAAAGGAATGATTGTGAATTATGTGATTGTGTAATTAATATGACAGGGAATAAAAGCAAAGTATAATACTTGTAACGCTTCTTTGGAGAAATGTGCTCTTGATTTGATTAATGCTCTAATACAGAAGGTACACTTTTGCTTAATGAAATCAATGTGTTCAGAAAAATTTAGGTTAGAACCTAATTTTGTCCCCAAAAATGATACACAGTCGGAGACGGGAATGTGATGACAACCTAGAGTTATCTCAGGCATGCCAAGTAGTATTCTTCGGCTAGATCGGAAAATCATGAATTGTGTTTTGGTTGGATTGATAATTAAATGACTGGAAGAACATGCAACAATACGTTCAAGCTCATTGTTTAGTTCAAGGAATAAGGTTGTTAAAAAATTTTCACATAAGGAGATGGTAGTGTTGTCGGCGTATAGTACACAATGTGCAGATTTAGGACACGTAGAGAAATCATTAATATTGCCACCTGGTGTTTTGAGCCAGCAAACGCTCAGCATTGCGTGCCCATTTAAAAAGGCGAAGATGACGAAGTCAACGATCCCGCGCCAGCTGGAGAACCGCCCCTTCGTGTCTGGCTACTGGTACTGTTACTTACTCTCACCTTAGCACGTGACAAACTGGTGCAGGTGCTGGGTAACCTAATATATCCACCAAACCCCTCCGAGCAGGCGGAGCCCCAGCCCCGTACCGGTCGTTACGCCTGTACACCGCGCCAGCAGAAGGATCCGTGGACAAGCCCCTGAGTTCGAACTCCTCCCAGAGAAAATGGCAGCTCCGATCACCCCAACCGGTATCGACGGCACAACATCGATTCATTGTACGCTACTCAATCCGCGAACGCAGAATCCCTTCCACGGCGCCATACACGAGGATGTTGAAGATTGGCTGGGGCACTATGAATGTGTTGCCGTGTTCAACTAGTGGGATGACGCAGACAAACTGAAAAACGTATATTTCAGTCTTAACGATGGCGCGCGTGTTTGGTATGAGAATCGTGCAGATGCCCTAACTTCATGGGCAGAATTCAAACGCCGGATCCTTGAGACGTATGCGAGCCCTTATTGCCGAGAGCGAGCTGAGCGTGATCTCCAGTCCCGTTTGTATACAAATGCCGAACGAAGGTGTCGCAATGTATGTCGAGGACATGACGCGTCTCTTTCGACGAGCCGACCCCAGCATGTCGGAAGAAAAAGAGGTGCGGTACCTGATGCGCCGGCTGAAAGAGCAGAGCAGCTGTTCGGCGGCCTCTTGCGCAGTCCTCTCAAGACTGTGTCAGAATTTCTTTCCGAGGCCGTCACCATGAAACAGACTCTTCAGCAGCGGGCAGCATCATACGAACGCCAAGTGAACGCTGCCTCACCTACGAACTTCTTCGGAGCTCTCGGGGGCCACGTCGATTTCTTTCGAGAGCTCAGTCGTTCCGTAATTCGCGAAGAACCCCAGAAATTGTCGGTACCCTCACAGCCGATGCTCAGCACCTTGTCCAGCGTTCTCCGTGACGAAGTCCAGCATGCGCTAAGAGAGCCACCCTTCAACACAGAAGCTAGACCGCTAAGAACTGACAGCCCCCGTATGTCATATTCGCAAGCTTTGAGGCAACCTGCCCCCCTCCCCGCTTCGCACCGCGTGCTCGGCAATGCTACACTCCGTCCAAGTGGCCTCGTATTGCCAGGACCCCCGACAGGTCCCAAGAAAATCAGACGTGTGGTGGGCACCTGATCGCCGTCCCCTTTGCTTTCAATGTGGCGAAGCTGGGCATGTCTACCGACAGTGTTCCTATCGAGAGGTCAGACTACGCGGATTCTCAGCAAACTCAGCACGACCTAGGTTCGGCCAGCGACCTCGTGAAATCGAAAAATACGTTGCCCAGCAGCGCGAATCCCAATCAGCTCGACACCAGTCACGCTCCCCTTCGCCGCCGCGGTTTTCTCCGACTCGCTGTACGTATTCGAGTGTGGTCCAGAGTCGGTCGCCCAGCCCGCGCCGGGAAAACTAACCTCAGCAGCCTTCGGGGGCGAGGCCGCTCTGTCTGGACGTGCTCAATGACCCCCATTGAGGTGTACGCGGACCGACGATACATCGACGACGACAGTACCTGCTGATTACGGAACAATTTCCTGGGACATTCCTGTACTGATCGACGGTCGTAAATTGACTGCTTTTGTGGACACTGGAGCAAATTATTCTATAATAAGCGAAAGACTGGCCACCCTTCTGAAGAAAGTGATGGCGCCTTGGAATCAAACGTCAGTTCGTACAGCTGGCGGGCGCATCGTAACACCACTTGGCATGTGCACGGCACGAATACAGATTCGCGGCTCTACGTTTATTGCCAGCTTGAGCATTTTCCCTCAGTGTTCTCGAGACCTAATCATCGGCATGTACTTTCTCGGGGAGCACGGAGCTATCATGGACATTCGACAACGCCTCGTCACTTTCTCGACAAGGAGCACCGCAGCGACGACCGACACCATCCACCCTCGAGCATCTCTTCGTGTCATCGACGACGCTGCGACGTTACCACCGCGTGCAAGTGTCGTGGTTCAAGTGGCATGTGACAGACTCTTACATTGTGAAGCGGTCGCAGAAAGAAATCGCTCTCTCCTGCTTTCTCAAGGTGTTTGCATAGCAAGAAGCCTTATTGAGCTACATGATGGCCACTGTGAGGTTCTTCTCATGAACTACAGCTATGAACACCAGCACCTTTTCCCCGGTACTGTCATCACCTACGCCGACCCGATCGCCGATGTCACTGAGTGTTTTGTTTCCGGGGCAATCGGCACTACTGAAGCACCTCTACGCAACGTCAACATTCGTCCAACGCTTCCTAAAGAGAACAAACAACCCCTGCGCGCGCTGTTGCTCGAGTTTCAATCTTGATTTGTTCTTGTCGTCGAAGATACGTCAAAAATCGATTACGAAACACCGTATCATCACCTATGACGACGTGCCCCCCCCCCCCCCCCCATACGGCAACAGCCTCATCGTGTTTCCCCGACCGAACGTTATGCTATTCAAACGCAGGTGAAGGAAATGCTTCAAGGTGGCGTAATGCAGCCTTCGTGCAGTCCCTGGTCATCGCCAGTCGTTCGTGTTAAAAAGAAAGATGGCACGCTTTGGTTTTGTGTTGACTCCCGAAAGCTAAACAATGTCACAAAGAAAGACGTGTACCCGTTGCCTCGTGTCGACGATTCTCTGGACAGGCTGAGGCGTGCGAAGTATTTCTCCTCTATCGATCTGAAAACTGTCTACTGGCAAATTGAAGTAGATGAGCGGGACTACCAGAAAACTGATTTCATTACTCCGGACGGCCTTTACGAATTTAGAGTACTCACATTCGGCCTCTGTTGCGCTTTGCCACATTCCAGCGAATGATGGATACCGTTCTCGCTGACCTCAAATGGAAAAGCTGCCTCGTCTATCTCGATGATGTCGTTGTCTTTTCGGAAACTTTTGACGAGCACCTTCGACGCCTTCGAAATGTACTCGAAGCCATTCGATCGGCTGACCTTACACTCAAGCCAGAGAAATGCCATTTCGGTTACGAGGAACTGAAGTTCCTTGGTCACGTCGTGAGCGTGGCAGGTCTTCAGCCCGATCCCGAGAGGACTGCTGCCGTAGCTGCTTTTCCCGCTCCAACGGACAAAAAAAGTGTCTGACGATTTTTGGGATTGTGTGCATATTATCGACGCTTCATTGAACATTTTTCGAAGATTGCAGAGCCGCTATTTCGCCTTACGCGTGACGACGCGCCATTCCTCTGGACTGATGAACAGACCGCCTTTCTGGAGCTACAAAGTCGGTTGTCTTCTCCTCCCGTCCTCGGTAATTTTGATGAGGATGCTGACACAGAAGTACGCACTGACGCCAGAAATATCGGTCTCGGAGCTATCCTAGTGCAACGGCAAGACGGGACTGAACGAGTTATTGCCTACGCGAGCCGCACTCTGTCACGCGCCAAGTCAAATTATTCCACCACAGAGAAGGAGCGCCTCGCGGTTTATTGGGCTACTACAAAGTTTAGGCAGTATCTCTACGGGCGGTCATTTAAAGTTGTGACCGATCATCACGCTTTGTGCTGGTTGACCAACTTCTTAGACCCTTCTGGACGATTCGCACGTTGGAGTCTGCGACTCCAGGAATTTAACATCACTATCGTATACAAGTCAGGCAGAAAACATGAAGATGCTGGCACGTTATCACGAGCACCGGTTGAATCTCAGAATCCTGACGAAGAAGACGACAGCGCCTTCCTAGGAGCCCTCAGCGGGCCGGATCTTCTCGCTAAACAGCGATCGGACGCTGACTTAAGGCCCATCATCGATCACTTAGAAGGCGGCATCGCGTCTATTCCTGGCCCTATTTCGTGACGGTTGTCGTCATTTTGCCTACGAGAGGGCATCTTATACAAAAGAAACACAGGTGCCGCCGACAAACCACATCTTTTAGTCGTGCCTCAAGGCCTTCGCGACGACATCCTAGTAGCCTGCCACAACGAGCCGACATCTGGTCACTTGGGTTACTCAAGGACTCTGGACAGGGTACAACTGTACTACTGGCCTAGACTGACAGCTTGCGTCAAACGCTACGTGAAGGGATGCCGTGAATGCCAGTGCCGCAAGTCACTACCCTTCAAGCCTGTAGGCGTTCTACAACCCATCGAGTCCCCTCGTACGCCGTTTGATCAAGTTGGAATGGACCACCTTGGACAATTTCCCTTGTCTTCATCCGGCAACAAATGGACCATTGTCGCGGCTGATTACTTGACGTGTTACGCTGACAAGGAAGGTACTACCACGCGGGAAAGCATCTGAAGTTGCCCAGTTTTTTATGCATCACATTGTGCTTCGGTATGGCGCACTGTCATTCATCATCACTGACCGAGGGCCGGCATTTACGGTGAAGCTTCTGGACGACAACTTCATCTTCAGTTACACGTGTCATCGAAAGGCCACTGCAGCCCACCCTCATACTAACGGCTTGACAGAAAGACTAAACGAAACATTGGCAGGCATGATCTCTACGTACATGGACGTGCAGCACAAAACGCGGGACTAAATCCTGCCGTACGTAACGTTTGCGTACAACACTGTCACGCAGGAAAGTACACGATTCACGACGTTTCGCCTCGTTTATGGGCGAGATGTTCAAACTATGCTAGACGCCATGATACAGTATGAAGACATCGATCAGCTCGACCAGTTGGCTCCTAACATCGAGGAGTACATTCAGCACGCCGAGGAAGCACGTCAACTGGCCCGTGTGCACATAAGACAGCAGCAGTGTACAGATGCAATAACATACAATCTCCACCATCGACAAGTTACCTATGAGCCTGGTGACCAAGTTTGTGTTTGGACCCCCATTAAACGACGTGGCCTGAGTGAGAAACTCCAGAGCAAGTACTTCGGACCATGCATAGTACTAAGGTGTGTAAGCGACGGGAACTATGAAGTGATTCCAGACGGAGACCTGCCATTGCCCAAGTGCCGTTTACCACGCGCAGAGGCTGTACATGTCGTCCGCCTCAAGCCGTATTTTACTCGGTTAAGTTCAGTGTACTGGCGAAAAACTTTTTTTGTTTCACTGTCGTCGCGTCGTCCTCCAAAGAACTGCGAAACTTTTTTTTTTGTTCCCGACCACAGAACACATCTTTTGCCTCGTGTGCATGTCCGTATGTGTGCTAGCGCCTTTCCTTTTTTTTTTGTGTCTTACCTAACTTGTGTACTTTCCGTGTACGTCTTGTGTTTGAGCATCGAGTCGATGCTTCATTGGGAGGGGAAATAATGCCACCTGGTGTTTTGAGCCAGCAAGCGGCCAGCATTGCGTGCCCAGCTAAAACGGCAAAGAAGACGACGAAGGCAATGATCCCGCGCCAGCTGGAGAACCGTCCCTTCGTGTCTGGCATTTTTCGTGTCTGGCTGCTGGTACTGTTCCTTATTGCTTTGGCGCGTGACAATATAAATGGAGGGACCTAGTATGGAGCCTTGTGGTATAGGTTGATTAACAAGTTTAGTATCAAAATAAGCACCTCCAGAAAAAACTTTTCTCTATCATCCTGGTAACTTTTTAGAAGTTTTAGTACTAGACCAGTAATTACCAGGGCTTCTAGCTTAGTAAAAAGTACGTTATGAATAATTCTATCAGAAGCCTCAGTGAAGTCCAAGAATACCGAACTAACGCAGTTATCCATGTCAATCGAGTAACGAATGTAGTCGGTTAGGGATATTAAAGCTAAGTTAGTCGAACTGCCAGCTCGAAAACCAAATTGAGAAGATTGCAGCATATAAAATTTCTTAAGTAAAGATTTACACGCTTACAGAATAACTTCTCAACGACTTTACGAATCGAAGAGAGAATAGAAATAGGACGATAGTTAAACACCTCCGTTTTATCACCTTTCCTATGTGCAGGAATAATCTTAACCCTTAGTGAGAAAAATACCACATTGAAAAATATTTTTAATTATAATACGAAGTGTATCAGAAATAAGTGGTCCAACAAGTTTTAGATGAAATACGGAAATGTTATATAAGACAGGATTAGTATGCATTAGAGCTAATATCACGGAGCATACTTCATCTCCAGTTAGCACAAAAAGGAAAAAAGAATGATTGCAGCAATAAATAGGATAAGTATCGGTCGTATGACTACTGCTGCATATGTAATAGAAGTAGTCGCTGAAACTGTTTTCTATGCTAGAGGAATCAAAAAGAATTTTGTTGCTGTAATTTATTGTCAAGAGTATTACCGGACTTAGGTAAATTCTGAACGCATTAAGAAGTTGTCATTGTTTTTTTGGTATTTTTCTCGTGCTTTGCAAATTCATTTTCGTAGTCTGTCGTTTAGACTTCTTTAGCAAGTTATGCAGAATGTTACAATAATTTTGATAACGTGCCGCTAAACGTACATTGTTAAAGGCTTTCTTTTTAGTCTTTTTGCATAGGTTTTCTTTTTTTTCTGGTACTAGTCAGTTGCCCAAGGATTACTTTCGTTGCCCAAGGATTACCGGGAAACTTAAAATGTTTCCTGTATATGACGGTAGTTGCGTTAGCGCGAACGGTTTCTAGAATGATGGAACAAAAACTTTCAAGTTGGCAGTTTTCATGTCCGCATTTTTTAGCAAAAATGGGAGCCGATTCCGGCAGCAGGACAGAGACAGGAGCAGCGGCTCCTATCCCCGTAAGGCAGAGGCTTCAAGCACTCAGCAAAGTCGAGCGAACAGCACGTACATTCTTGGGAATCACGTATACAACATACAGAACAGCATACGTTTCAATAAAGAACAAACACAAAACAAGCATACGAACCACATAATTGATGATAAGGCGCTCCTGATAACAATGCGAAGCGTAGTAGCACTCCCCGCATACGTTGCTCGGTAAAGATTACTGCTGCGCAAGCTGCCGCGGCGGCGGTAGCTTGCGACGTGTGGAGTGACGTCCCTAGCCTTTCGTGTATAATGAAGCCTAGCAACTGATTTCAACGTTGTTGCAGCACTGCTATTGGCGGCGGCGCGCGGTCAAAATTACCATTACTCCCATTACTCTAAATTACGATTACTAAAATTACTCTAAAGCAATAAATCATTAGATACCCCCTCAGAAGTTGTAGTGGTCGTTTGCAAGAGCTTCGCTGGACGTTCACCTTCACTGGGCCGGGACGGCGAGTCCGTTAGTTTTAAACGAGGACACCAGAAGACATGACAGGAAGGGCGAAAACACTTTAACAGACGTCGCTTACAGGTAAATGCAACAGATACATTTCATGAAGCGTCGCATTCCTTGAATAACACATAGAAATTTGTAACAATAAATTATTTGGAAAATTAAGTTGCTACGTACATGCCTCACAAACACCCCTGATTAGTGGCTATAGAAAGGTATGCTGCTGAGCACAATATCGTTAATTCACCCCAGGCCCTATATCTACGGAGGCTTAATAAGAAAAGCTAAAGAAGAAAGCTTAAGTGCCGTTCTGTACGGATGCGGTGGGACACCTAAGGTAAAAGATCATCTGGAACCATCCAGTACATCCTTCATTACACCTCCTTGATTTTTTTCTTTGTATGTTTTAGACAGGCGTTAAATCGCTACAAATCAATCAGGCAATAACATCGTTCTTTAAAACATCACTACTCTACTCTCAGAGATCTTGTAAACATGCAGTCATCAACATATTTCCCACTCATGTCAGCCCGTGTCAGGCCCTTGAGAGCTATAAATGGTTCGATTTTCTTAAGTAGAAATTAACCGCATTTTGACCATTTACAACAATTTGGTTGATTGTTGTCACCGAGAACCCTTGCGTGTTTTCGTCATCAGTGGCAAAACTGAGTGGGCGAGGGCTCTCATGGCACCTTATATCGCCCTGCACAGCACCTTCTCTGTTGGCTCTCAGCGTCTGTCTTCAGCAGCTGTGACCGCATTCCGATATGGTTGAGACGTAAAGGCGCTCGTGAGCGTAGATTTTGCAGTCGCATTAGCAAACCAAAAATCCATAGAAACCAATGAAGGTTTAACCGAAGCTCTTACCCACGTTAGTATATCTTCTGCTGCGTCGTCCTTCATCTCCTAGTGCTATGAAAGGGTTTCTTCTAATTATTAGTGTCATATTCGTCTGTTTTGTTGTTGTTTAAGTAGAAGTGTAGTAGTAGTAGTAGTAGTAATAGTAGTAGTAGTAGTAGTATGTTTGAAACTAGTACTACTACTACTACTACCAATACTACTACCAATACTACTAATCAATTCTGCTTTCAAGAGCGGATGTTTAAAAAAACTACAGCATACTTGCACGCGAATGCAAGCTGTCTGGTTCGAAAGCGCCCAATTTCAGGCGTGCCTCGGCTGCATTCCCTGGACCCCAACTTAAGCCTCTGGACACTGGCAGACAGTTCCGAGGAGACGTTACCCTTCTATGTAGGTTACAGTTTGACGTAGCATTCACGAATGCCTACGCCTTCTGCATAGTAATGGCCGACACCACATGCAGCCGTGACAAATAAGCCATATGCTGTGCCAGTATCTGCAGTATTGTCCACATAGATGATCACTTGACGCTGTGCTCAACAGGTTCAACGACCAACCTATGTCAGAAGAGATAATATGCAATATAGATGTGACTGTATGTTCTATCGGAAGGCTGCACATTTTTGTGCTTATTGAGATTCACCGGACTCAATAAACAGATACAGTACTTCCTTTTTTTCTGTCTCTTTCCTTCTTTTTAGCCTCTTCTTTTCCCAACCGATGACCAGGGAAGCAAACCTGATACCTGCTCCTGGTTAACCTCTCTGCTTTTCCTCTCTCTCTCTCTCTCACTGCCTCCCTAATAACTACGTTGCTTACACATACATTAAGAAAAGGAATTGTACTGAACACGTCCTGATATTCCACTAGAACTATAACAAACGATTGTTTCTGTTCCCGGCTCTTCAAGGCCAGGCAAGAACCTCAGTCTATATTTTGCCGAACGTAAAGGGGGTGACAGAAATGTTCACTGTTTCAGTCACGTGTGTCAGTGCAGTGTATGTTAGATTTATGCTTTTCACTCTTGATATATGGCCCATTTTCCGTTTCCATTTGTCGTAGTAACCACGCAACCTCGCGGTGGCAACAGCATTTGCATGCCACCGCACTGGTGCGTAAACAAAAACTACGTTGAGTAAACAGAGCCACGCTTCGTTTGTACTATTTGTAAACGCAACGCATCACTGCCCGCTACCGGTCACACGCTTCAGTGCGTCGTTACTGCTGCTACTAATTAAGAGCCAGGGCCTGCAGAAGAACCTGCACCTCTTTATTAACGGCGCCATCCCTTCTGCTTTGTACAGATGGCCCATTTTATGGTAGATCCGTCTCGCTTTGGTGCAAATTACTGGCAGTTTGGTAAGGCTTTATTCTTCTTTTACTCAATTGTCACGATTAACTGTTCATTGCGCGTTTCTGTTTCGATGAGTAATGACCAGCGTGCGTTCCTAGTAAATGTAAGTGACATCGAGCATCTCAGTCGCTCAGAGCGTGGCATATTCCGAGAAAGAGGGAGCAGCTCAGGGGGCCATATACTAAGAGAAGAGAGCCAGCAAGAGGTCTAACCAGAGGCAGTTCTGTTTGGATAGCCTTTACTCGAAAGCAAAAGTGACTGAGGGATTTTAAGGAGAGAGCAAGTAGCATGAAGCGCACGCTCCAAAAGGCTACCCCGCTGCGTTGCTCAAGTTGAGTCGTACAGAACACTCTAGCGAGAAAACGCGTGGAAACTTCTCCTCTTGAACCCAGCGGGGCCCTAATGAAAGAACCTAAACTCCTTGGAGCAGTCGAAGTTTAGTACCTTTACCGCTAAAGCTGGACCAGGTATGGCCAGATGCTTTCAATGCTTTATTTTCTCTCCGTGAAAGAAGTGAGCAGCCACAAAAAGCCACTGGACCTAGTACCTTGGCGAAGTGGCTGCCCCCGCCAATAAACCGCAACGGACAGTTGGCAGAACGTAAGTAGAACGCACAGTAAGAACGTTCCATATATTATTTGAAACGTTTAGAACACGGAACTGGGAAGGCAACTTTTATGCCTCACAAGCAATTAAAGCAAACTGAAACAGCTTCTACATCAATAAATAAAGCGGCTATGTGATACGCTAACATATGAAATAAAGGCGGGACCCTCTAAGCGCGCTTTTTAGCACATGAAAGGTTGGTGGACCTTCTAAGCGCAAGCACGACCCCTCTGACTACCATCGCACGTTATGAGCCACAGTTGCTGCTAGAGCACTGCACGGGCCCGACCCAACCCGAAAGCCCGAGCCCGAGCCCGAGCCCGCTAGCGGGCCGTGTCGGGTCGTCCGAAACGTTCTTCGGCAGCCCCGGTCCGGGTTCGGGCATGAGGCCGCGGGCCCAGGCCAGGCTTTGGCTTGAAGTCACGGGCCCGCAAATTAAAAGGCCTGAGTGGGGCCTTCGAGCACACGGACCATGGATATGAATTGCATGGTCCAAGGCGTTCCGTGCCAAGCTGAACTTACATGCGCAAAGATCTTGTTGGAAGCTGTAGATTTTAGGTGCTTTGAGAAGAAGCCCAGCGGCCTCCAGTCCGTGTCATCGTGCTGCTGCAGTACTGCACCCGCTGCAGTGGTCGATGCTTCTACCATCAGGCTAGTTGGCGCGTCGGGCAACGGATGAATCAGCAACACTGCAGTGGCCACCCACGTTTTGGCTTCCTGGAAGGAGTGTCCGTGCTCCGAGGACCATTAGGAAGTAGGTGGTTTTTTGCAGTCGCGACGTCTTAGGTCGCTAAGCAGCTGAAGAACTTGCGCTCAGAATGATATGGAGCGCCTGTGAAAATTTACGAGCCCCAGAAACTCGGCCAACTTTCGGAAGGAGGTTGGAGAGGGGAAGTTCTTTATTTCCCGCACCCGTGATTCCAGGGGCTGGATGCCTTGGGACGAAATCCGATGGCTGAAAAAATCCACGGCTTCAGCTCCGAAAATGCATTTCTGTGGCTTTAGGACCAGGCTGTGTTCATCCACTCGCTCATATAGAAGGCGAAGTTGCTCTTTGTTCTATTCGTCTGTGAGACTTGCAATGAGAATGTCGTCAAGGGAGACTAAAATGAACGGGAGTCCGTGCGTAACCTCGTCCATGAACGTTTGAAATGTTTGCGCCGCATTCTTCAAACCGTAAGGCATATGGACCAACTCAAGTAGGCTAAATGGAGCAATGATTGCTATCTTCGGAATTACGCTGGGTACGGCAGGAATTTGGTGGTAGGGGTTCATTAAATAGATCTTGCTGTATATTGTGGTTCCTGTGAGATGAGCGCCGAAGTCATTTATGCGGAGAAGTGGATATTATTCCAGAGTAGGCACGACATTCAGAGCTCGGTAATTACCACAAAGCCGCCAGCTGCCACTGTCCTGCTTTGGAATCAGATGGAGAGGTGAAGACCAATTGCTGGAGGAAGGACAAATAGCGCCGAGTTGAAGCATGTGTTCGAACTCGCGATGGGCGTCTTCCAACCTCTGTCCAGTGAGCCTCCGTGGCTGCGCGGCGACAGGGGGGTCGGTGGTGGTGATATGAGGCGTCACCTTGTGTTTCAAGGGCAGGGCATCATTTCGAGGCTTCGTGAGTTGCGGATACTTTGCAAGAATGATGTCCTACGTTGAGACCAGCCGGAACGTAAGGATGGCAGATGAGGTGAAGTTGGACTGCTGGCCAAGTACATCGAGGGATGGGACGTTATCCTTTAGGCGCCGATCGCAAACACCCACATCTAGGTTGAAATGGCTGAGGAAGCCCGCTCCCAGTATGGCAAAGCTGACGTCGGCGATCACAAACACCCATCTGTGCAAACGCCGGAGTCCTATGTCTAGCATTAGTGACAGGACCCATACTACGCGATGGCAATGTTGTTCACGGCGTGGAGCCTGGGTGTGGACTTGCCACGTTGGCGATCTACGACCATGGCAGGAACGATGGACAGCTCGACTCCGGTGTCGACTATATAGGAGGCCGGCGCCGATCTTGCGGTCGACGACGAAGAATAGGTGACTTGCGCGAGGGCTGATGTCGCATGCCGCCATTAGCGACTGGCCGGTGCATTTCCCGCCCACGAACAGGGCTCGGTGCAGTGACTTGCTTGTTCGCAAAAGCGACGGTGTTACCAGCCCAACTGCCGCTGCGAGTCTCTAGGGCCACTGCGAAACTGTGAAGACTAATGGTAGTGCTGAAGTTCGTCGCCAGTGTTGCCACCAGTAGTGAGCTTCTCTAGTGCACTGGTAAGGTGCTCGACTGTTTCCTTCAGGCACGAGAGCCGGTCTCCTGGCTCTGAGACTCTCGCAGCAGCGATAAGTAGCTATGCCGCATACGTATATGCACGAGCAGCGACAGATGTGGTCAGCGAGTACAGCTAGCCGATCGAGACGCGTCTCATTGGAACCCGTCAGCACCATGCGTGCGGACTGTAGGAGGCGACGCAAGAACAGCTCGTGCAAAATTAGAAGCTGGTTCAAGTTTACGGAATCGCCTCCCAGCAACTGACGCAACCGGCGCAGGAGTTGTAACGGTCATTGGTCGCCGAGTTCCTCGGAGAGGAGCTGTTGAAGCCTACACTGTTGCGATGGCTCTATGCCCTGCAGGGCCGTGCGTTCCGGGTCGTCGTATGCTTTGGCTGAAGGTCTACTCGCTAGCAAGTAGTCTATTGCATCGGCGATGTCGGAGGGTGGTGGTGACGACGTGCGTTAACTTGCTGTCTGTGCAGTGAGGCGCCGGAGTTGAAAACGGACCTCTACTTGCATAAACCAAACTAGAGGATTCTTGGCTCAAAAGCTAGAGCTCTGAAGCTCTGCGGCGATGACAGAAGACGTAATAGTGGCGTCGTTTTTGTTAGCAGAAGTAAGAGAAGCGTCATCCATGGCTAGTGTTCGAAAAAGAAATGTCAATGGGCTGGGTCACCACTTGTTGGGAGCTGGGTTTAGCAGAGGTAAGTAATACACGCTTTAACAGTTTGAGAAGGGAAAGTCGACAGGCTTTATTCTAAAGTAAAAGCAGGTTTGCCGAGTTGCTGTGGTGACGCCCCAGTCGGGCGGCCACCTCACTTCCAAAAAAGAGCAGGGGGCAACGACCCCCGCGTAGAGGCAAGGCCAGGTAAAATGGACTTCCCAGAAGCGGGGACAATGTATAGTGATGGACGGTCGCTACAAGATGGCTCATAGTATACCTCAGCGAAGAAAATAGAAAGTACAGATAAAGTATCCAGAACTACGAACATTGCTTTAACGTAAGTAAAAATAAGTGTATACAAAAAGCCGCTCTTCAAACTATTTCCCTGTTAGCACTTTTGCGATTCCACTATTACAACTCTCGACACTATTATATTATTTTGGCGCTAACGCTAGGGACGTCTCTTTCAGCTGGTGCGCTCATGTTATGCTGTATGCTCATAGATTCGCCTGTTTGTATATACATATATATACATATATATACGTATATTTGCGTGATAAAGGATCTCATAGGAGCAAATCGTACGATTAAGGTTAATGCATGCTCACGAGCGGAAAAATACCAGCACAGGCAATGGACCAGATCACTGATATTCCGTAGGAGAGACAAATATTTCGGTCTTTTATTTCTTATACACTCCAGCTAATAGACCCCCAGAAATATACATATTTATTTACAGACAGGGCCTCGTCATGCACACGCAGGTCCAGGCTAAGCTTAGTAATGAACACCCAGGCCCAAGCTGGGCCCGGACTTGGTAATCAACACCCGGGCTTGGGCTTAGTCACACGAACGCGGGTCGGGCCCAGCTTGGTGACACAGGACCCGGCAGGGCTCCGACTTCATAAAGTGGGCCTGGGTCAGGCGCGGGCCAAAAATCAGACGCGTGCAGTGCTCTAGTTCCTTCCTGCAGCAGCCGCCGTTCCAAGCCCGTTTCAAAAGGTGCGCCCATAGCATCCATCCATTATGCAGGATCCTGCATCTATCCTGCGGCATCCATCCTGCAGCATCCATCCAGGTTAGGCTACCTACGGTTGTAAGCGTTTGCCGTTAGATGAACTGCAGTAGACTTGCGCAGCTTTTTTAGTGGCCAATGCCGAAGTCACATTCGAACCGCCTGTGTGAGCTTGAAACCCAGAGTTTTCGAGTTCACACAGGAGTGGTTCAAGGACTTCTCCCAGTCGTAATGTGTTTCCTGACCTGTGCTTGCAATGATTTTGCACATTTGCCTTTCAAGTTGTTTGAAAACCAAATAAGACGGACCAAGCCCTCGTCAACAGATGAATGCGATGTACAAGCACGACGTGAGAAAGGAAACCCGGTAATTAGTGGCTTTCCCCGCACACCAACATTGTGGCCAGCAAATCAGCACTTATTTTTCCGTGATAGCAGCAGTTGCCGCCCTGGCCAAAGATACAAATGAGGTGACCGAAAGTCACGTTACAACCGCAGATATCACAGCCCTTGCCCTCAACATTACTGTAGGAAATTGACCCGAGTCCGAGGATGCAACGTATAAACACAGACCACACAGTGGGACCAGTTCATGTGGCGATGACCTTTAGATAAAGAAACCAAATTTCAAGAAAGAGAACAGAGGTCGTACGAGAAAAATTAAGACGTGTTGTTTCGTCTGCCAGCAGACCACAGTATGATCACTTCGTCTATTTCCAAAGTTTTCAGCGAAAACAGTGATGTACGGACGCATTAACTTTACTTGTAAACGAAAAGTACTCAGGCATACTTCAGCATCAAGTTCCAGTGAACTACCTGATTTGTGGTCAGCTTTACGTCCCATTTCACAGAACTCCTGCTTCGTCATTTTTGCTACTATACTAAAATAGAATGGTTGGAAACATGGACAGCTAATAATAAGGTAATGTTGAAGCCCTTTCGCTGCATACGCTTATTTCGAACAATCTGTCCAGACTTTGCACAAGGAGCAACAATTCCTCTCAGTCACAAATACTTTAATGTACCAATTCTCTTGCTCTATTTAGTATAAGCCGGAGTATCTACATCCGCAGCTGTTGTCTAGTGCTTAGGGAATCCACCTCGGGGGCTTGAAGTGGTTAATTCGTGACTTAACCGCTAAAGACGGGCACAGACGGGACCTTTGCCTGGGGCACCCGGCTTTTCCTCTGTGGTGTGCGCCTTGCAGACGCCTTTTAAACACCGCTTTGGGCTTTCACAGAGCAGTTTCGAACAGTTACAGCCCGAAAACTGGCTACTCGAAACGTGATCCAGCCGTTACGTGGTACGCAGGTGCTACACAGGCTTCGTCGAGCCCGGGAAAGAATCCTTGAAGCTGTCAACGCTTTCCCGACAAACTCTAATGTTGGAATGTCTGTGGGGATTGACAAAAAAAAACCGGCAGATCCCACGCCCTGCGGGAACCGATGTTATGCGAGGCAGCGTGCAGGGAGCCTACCATGTTAACCAAATGACTAGAAATGCACCAAGACGTAGACGGCTGTTTCGTTACCTACATTACACACATGTCACTGCATTCATGTCATGGCCTATAGGTTATGTTTGTCATACTATGCCAACTTTGGTACATCAACATCATCATCATCATCATCATCATCATCATCATCACAAGCATCATCACCATCATCCGCAGCAGCAGATTTTATGTGCACTGCAGAACGAAGGCCTGCAATCTCCAGTTACCCCTGTCCTGCGCCAACCGACTTCAACTAGCGCCCGCGAATTTCCCAATGTCATCGTTCCACCTTTATTCTGCCGTCCTCGACTACGTTTCCCATTTCTTGGTACCCATTCCATAAACCTAATGGTCCAACGATTATCTCACCGGCACACAATAGGACCTGCCCAGCCCCATTTCTTTCTCTTAATGTCAATTCGAATATCGTCTATACCAGTTTGCTCTCTGATCCAAACCACTTTCTCTCTCCTAACGTTATGCCTAGCAATCTTCGTTCCACCGCTCTTCGCGGCTTCTTAACTTTTCTCAAGCTTTTTAGTCAGTCTCCAAGTCTCTGCCCCATACGTCAACAGCGGTAAAATGCACTGATTGACACCTTCCTTTTTAATGATAGTGGAAAGTATCCAGTCACGAGCTGAGAATGTCTGGCGTATGCGATCCAACCTATTTTTATTCTTCTATGAATTTCCTTCTCATGATTGGGGTTTCCCGTGATTAATTGACCTAGGTAAACGTACTCCTTCACAGACTCTAGAGGCTGATTGGCGATCGTGAACTCTTGTTCCTTTGCCCGGCTATTCATCATTATCTTTTTCTTCTGCATATTATTCTTCAACCCCCTTCTTACATTTTGGTACATACCGAGACGTAAACCACTTTTTTATGATCTACATGACATAACCTATCATTTCTGTTCGCCATACACTCTTGTCGTACTATATGTACTTGTTTATCTTTATTGGGTGACCGCGTTTCCCCGTCTAGGAAATGTTATCGCCCAGCGCAGGACGCGCCTGCATGTATCGGAAGTTTTTCGAATGTTATCGAGGGTTCTATCCGCCGTCTGTTGTCACTGGACCTTGTGTAATCTGATTGCTTGTATGTGCGGCGCGAATTTCGTAGAACTTTCTGGAAGACACGCGGGCACCAGTGATTATTCGGGAACCCTCGATGACTCATGCATAAAAACCGACGCACTTTCCGTGTTCACCGCTATTGCTGTACTGTGAGTGCAACTTGCTTTTGTGGGCACAGATTCGCCCAACCGAAAGTTAGTTTCGTCATTCACAGTTTTACCGCTGTATTATTCACCGTCGCTACTACGTGACACTATGCCAGTTTTGGTACACACCAAGTTAACTAAACGACCATGGCAGCCCCAAGACCTAGGCAGCGGTTTAATGACGAATATGACACACATGTCATGATATTCATGTTACGACCGAGCATTTATATTCATCATACAATCTTGTCATACTATGCCAATTGTGGTACCCTGCAAGTTAAAGGACAATGAGAGTACCAAGACATAGGCAGCTGCTTCATGACCTACATGACACACGTTATGATATTAATGTCATGGCCAATCATGTTTATCATCACTCTTGCCATACTATGCCAATTGTGGTACATACCAACTTATCGAAACGACCCCGACAGCACCAAGACATGGGCGGCAAGGTAGATAGGTCCTCATCGTGCTCGTTAACATCATCACAAGCCTATTGTATGTCCACTGCAGGACAAAACTCTCCATGCAATCTCCAATTAGCCCTGTCCTGGGCCAACCGATTCAAACTAGCACCTGCGAATTTCTTAATTTCATCACCCCATCTAGTCTTCTGCCGTCCCCGACTGCACTTCCCATCTCTTGGCACCCATTCTGTTCCATCGCTTCTTGCGCGGTCATTAACTTGTTTTCGAGCTTCTTTGTAAGTCTCCAAGTTTTTGCCCCATATGTTAGCACCGGTAGAATGCATTGATCGTACACCTTTCTTTTCAATGATAATGGTAAGTTTCCAGCCAGGATCTGACAATGTCTGCCGTAGGCGTTCCAACCCATTTATATTCTTCTACAAATTTCCTTCTCACGATCAGGGTCCCCTTTGAGTAACTGACCTAAGTAAACATACTCCACAAATTCTTGAGGCTGGCTGGTGTTCCTGAACTCTTGTTCCCTTGCCTCGCTACTGATCATTATCTTTGTCTTCTGCATATTAATCTTCAACCCCACTCTTACACTCTCTCTGTTAAGGTCCTCAATCATTTGTTGTAACTCGTCCCCAGTGTTGCTGAACAGGACAATGTCATCTGAAAATCGAAGGTTGCTGAGATCTTCGCCGTTTATCCTCACTCCTAAGCCTTCCCAGTTTAATAGCTTGAATGTTTCTTCCAAGTACGCAGTAAATAGCATTGGAGAGATTGTGTCTCCTTGTTTGACGCCTTTATAGGCATCTTCCCACATTCCTTATGGAGAATTAAGGTGACTGTGGAATCTCTGTAGATATTTTGCAAGATATTTACGTAAACGACCTGTACTCCTTGATTACGCAATGTCTCTATGAGTGCTGGTATCTCTTCTGAATCAAATGCCTTTTTGTAGTCTACGAAAGTCATGTAGAGAGGTTTATTGTACTCTGCGGATTTCTCGATCACCTAATTGATGACATGGATGTGATCCATTGTAGAGTATCCCTTCGTGAAACCTGCCTGTTCCCTTGGTTGACTAAATTCTAGTGTCGCCCTTATCCTATCGGAAATTATTTCGGTGAATATTTTATATAATATTGGAAGTAAGCTAACGGGCCTATAATTTTTCAATTCTTTATCGTCTCCTATTTTGTGGATTAGTATAATGTTGGCATCCTTCCAGTTCTCTCAGACCCTTGAAGTAGATTGAAGCATTATGTCTCGTCCATCTTTGATTAAATTGACGGGTATTCCATCTTCTCCTGCCACTTTTCCCCGCTTCATATCTTGCAAGGCCCTTCTAACTTCCTCGCTAGTTATAAAAGGAGCCTAGGTAATTTGTTCATTGCTACTTTGAATGGAGGTATCGTGGCTGCTCTGGGTACTGTACAGGTCAGAATAGAATTTTTCCGCTACTTTTACTATATCTTCGAGATTGCTGATGATATTACGCTGATTATCTTCCAGTGCATACATCTTGGTTTGTCCTGTGCCAAGTTTCCTCCTCATTGATTTCATGCTGCGTCGATTTTTTACTGCTTCCTTATTCTTTCTCACGTTATAATTTTGAATATCCCGTATTTCCTCCTTGTTGATCAGTTTTGACAGTTCCGCGAATTCTATCTGATCTATTGAGTTGGACACTTTCATTCTTCGTAGTTTCTATTTAAGTCATTTGTTACTTGGGAGAGCTTACCTACTGGTTGCATTGGTGCCTTACCTCCCACTTCAATGCTGCTTCTGAAACCAGCTTAGTTAGGGTTTCAATCATAACCTCTGTGTCATCTTCTCTCTGTCCTAAGGCTGCATATTTGCTTGCAAGTGCCATCCTGAATTGGTCTGTTGTTACCCTTACAGCGTCTAGGTTGCCCTGTTTCTTGTTCATTAATATTACTTACAACGAACACTTATAACAAGGACGAAGTTGTATGGACTCGCCCAGCTAGCTACCGTACTACTGTTTCTTCTTGACTAATTTTACTCTTTCTTTCTTCAAATTGAGGTGAATCATAGCCCACACTCACCTATGATCACTGCACTTCACCCTACCTAACGCTTCTACACTCTGCACTGTGCTGTGATCGGCAGAAAGTGTGAAATCAATTTCATTTGTTGTTTCACCATTAGGGGCTTTCCCAGGCCCACTTTGTGTTTGCTACGATTCCTGGAGAAAGTGCTCATTATTCGCAGCTTATTTCTTTCTGCGGATTCTACCAGCATCTCACCTCCTTCCGCGAATTCTGCCAACATCTTTCCTCTCGTGTTCTTAGAATCGACGCCGTAATTGCCAATTGCTTGTTGACCAGCCTGCTTTTCTCCCGCTTTTGCATTGAAGTCGCCCATTACTATAGTATACCGAGTTTGTACTTTTATTATCCCTAATTCAACATCTGCATAAAAAGATCAATTTCATCATCATCACGACTGGAGGTTGGAGCATAGGCTTGCACTACTTTTAATCTATACCTATTATTAAGCTTTATTACGACTACGGCTATGCTCTCATGAATGCTGTAGAATTCGTTAACATTACCCGCTAAGTCCTTATGGATTAGGAATCCTACCCCCTACTGCTTCTTATCTGGAAGTTTTCTATATAGCAGAGGACGTGGCCATTTATTTGCCAGCACTGTATAAGCCTCACCAGTTCTTCTAACCTCACTAAGCCCACTGATATCCCAAACAATGCCTGACAGTTCCTCAAAGAGTCCTGTTAGGCTAGCTTCAATGTAGAGAATTCGGGTGTTAAACGTTGCAAAGGTCAGTTTCCCTATATAGATAGATACTGCCAAAGTGCAAATGTTCGCCTAGAAATGCTCCGCGTTTAAAAAAACGAGAAAAAGATGTCTGACGGTCTCATTCCAGCAATCCCCCATCGGATATCTGTCCTTTCCAAGCGCTGAGGTCCCCTATTGGCCCAGCATTTGGCCGGGGAGCGCGCTTGCGCCTTATTTACCAGCAGGTGCCAGGCGGCAGCTATCGTCTACATCCCGCTACCATGGTAGGAGCTCTACTAGAACGCTGTGTGTAATTGGACAAGGGGCGCACAGAGGCCTATAAATCACCATACGGCCCCTTTCGAGATGGCAACTGCCACTTATGATAACTGTCGCCCTCGTCGTCGCCGGAAATGACAAGCTGTCGAGCGGTAGCGCTGCCTAAAGTCCAAACGCTTTCGGACTTCCCGCGCTACACCGACAGCACAGCTGCGAGCATCCGGGGCTCTAATTGTGTTGTTACAGCTGCCGACAAGGGACCCCGCCACCGCCGTCGAGACCTCGGAGGCTCTCTGCGTCATCCGGGACGCCCGCGAACCGCTAGTGTTTCGTTATTCGCCTCCGGGCCCCGGCAGCTGTGCGAAGTCGCTTCTGTCGTCTTTGTTGCTTGAACGAACTCTCCCTCTCCGCGCCCGGTAACTCGCTCGCCGTCTTCCGCTGTGCTCCGGCCTTCGCAGTCAGTTGAGCCCGTCGGAAAGCAAACAATTGCTCTTGTGGAGGAACGAAATAAAGTGGAAGAGGGACGCGATGACGCCGTCAGCGTGCGTGAGCTCCTCGTAGCTTTGTCAGTGATGCTGAGCAAATCCTTGTGAACGCCCGTGCCCCCTTGAAACTGCATGGCGATCCCCTCAAAGTAGCGGTCTAGTACTAAAATTCCTAGCAGTTTGCGTTGGCTTCCAGTGATCCAGATTGAATAGTGGATATCAAGGGGTAAGCTTAGTCATCGTTTCTTCTTTTTCTTTTTTCCGCAAACAGTTTCAGCTCACGTGTGCTTAGAATAGTATGGCTGCAGTTGGCAAACTGTCATTGTTCAGAGTTCCACTTTAATCTCTACGAACAATACGTATTTTCGTGTTTCGGCTTTTAAAAGAAGTCACGCTCTTCTTGCCATGCCCAAATATATTGATGACCATTATAAGCAATTTTTTTTCTTCTATTTAACAAACCTTGTTACTTCATTAATTTGGACGGCACAACATTATTTGGTCAATTTTGGTTTCATATCGCAAAAGTCTTAGATATTGCTCAAAGAACGTTATTATAACAAAAAGAGGGTATTAGCGTACCCTTAGTTATCTGAAGAAAAGACGGGGAATGCGGGAGATGGAAATTCAAGACGATGGGCAAAACGTGAACAAGGTGAATGCAGGAGCCAACGTTTCGACAAGTGGACTTGTCTTCTTCAAGTTCAAGTCGACGTATGCTTTCCTCGCCAAAGTAGCAAAATATGAACAAGGTGAAAGCAGGAGCCAACGTTTCGACAAGTGGACTTGTCTTCTTCAAGGCGACGTATGCTTTCCTCGCCACAGTATATACTGTGGCGAGGAAAGCATATCGAAACGTTGGCTCCTGCATTCACCTTCTTCACGTTTTGCTCATCGCCTTAGTTATCTGGAAGCACGTGCTCAAGTGCCTATCGTACGAGGAAGATAGGCACGTCAAGTGCCTATAGTACGAGGACGAATCAGAAAGTCATTTCCCCTATTTCTTTCGCTAAAATACGGCTGTAAATGCGAAGTCAACATATACATTCCTAGCGGTGGACCTTTCTTGGACCGGCCCGGCCTTATCTGCCGGTAGCTCCTTGGCACAGCGCTGCTGTTAGTTGTTGAAGATGGCGGTTGTGCTTCACACGTCCATGGCATGCGAGCAACGAAGTGCGATTTACTTTCTGTGGAGCAAGGGACGAACACCCATCAAAATCCACGGGGAAATTCAGCCCACGTATGGAGAAAGGTGTCTCGCTTTAAGAAGTGTAAGGTGGTGGTGTTGTGAGTTCACAAAAAGCCGTAAAGGCTTGCATGCCAATGAACGTTCGGGGAGGCAGCCTGAGTCGGTGACTGACGAAAGGAGCATCTCAAATTTAGTGCTGTGATAGGACAAATGTCTGAACCTGTGTGGGGACTATATGGTAAAATAGTTTAAAGTACATAGAACAACACGTATATTTGTGGTTACCTATATGCACCTTATTTTGGCTAATAAAAATAGGCACACAGAGTTTCTGATTGGCCCTCATATATTTATGATAGCGCGAACCTCATATAAAGCTGGAGCAGATAAACGAAGATTTACA
>NC_134572.1:53224635-53324635 GCF_050947875.1 Dermacentor variabilis | reverse complement strand
CTTCCGCTTACTGCTGGTTGCTCTCGACGGCGGCGATGAGCCTCCGCTTCGGCGGCGCGAACTGCAGGGTCTTCTCGGCGGCGGCGATGAGCTTCTGCTTCAGCCTCGCTTACTGCTGGTTGCTCTCGACGGCGGCAATGAGCCTCCGCTTCGGCGGCGCGAACGGCAGGGTCTTCTCGGCGGCGGCGCTTAGCCTCTGCTTCCCCCACGGCTGTGACAACCTCGCGAGGCACTTGTATAGATCTCGTCTTTGAGAATCAAGCATTGGTGTACCAAGTCGAACATATATCAGTCTATTTCTCCGACCACAAAGCTTCCTTCATGACTGTCAAGAACTGTTAGTGGAGTCTTTGTTAAAGGAATACGTGTGAAAAATAAAAGAAAAATTCTGTGATAGCGCATACATGTGTTGCTCGATTTCTTTGCCTCAATCTATCCAAAAGGTGAAACAGCTTATTTGCTGCGCTCAAATTTCGCATTAGGAAGTAACGTAATCGTCGGTAATTTTTTTTTCTGTTCTAGGCAAAAAACTGCTCATCAACCAAATGTACGGACGGTGTGCTCCGGGTACGCTTACTGCGATTATGGGGCCCTCCGGTGCAGGGAAAACAACGCTTATGAACATCCTCTCGGGACATTAGTGAGTTCTCGTTTGACCAAGTTAAGAACGAGACTAAGGCCAACAAATTTAAAGCGCATGCAAATACAATTAAAGTGATCCTGAGAGGGACAGCCCCTCGAAAAGCGCATGTACCGATTAGGATACTTTACTTCGGCCGCGGCTGTTGTGGTGTCGTCTATGTTGGCGCTGTGAGCTAGAAGAGCTCGTCGCACTAGTCATAGAACACAGTGGAGTTATACTTGCACATAGAATTACATTTTTCTGTAGCTAAAGTACTAAAGTAACGTTTCTGCCACATTTCATCTATACTTAATGATATATATTTGGCGTTCTCCCCTTTCGAAAGTCTGAAGAGCAAACATAGAAGTATATATGAAGCTTATAGTTCCGTGAAATAGGGGGTTGTCACAAACCATGTTCGCTATAGACACAAAAGTCGGTTTATGCATATTACGGCAGAGTATTGGAGAAGTTGGCATTCATGCTTCACTGTTACTGTAGCATGAAAAAAGAACACTGGACAAGGAAATAAGCAGACACAGATTGCACACTCGAAACTGAAAGTTTAATTAAAATAAACAGACCCGCTCGTACACAAGACATGGACCCGTGATTTTCGCTGCCTGCAAATACTGCAAGACAGCTATTAGAAAAATAAGTAAGAAAAAATACATTGAAGAACAAGGTAAGGTAATCCGCAAATAACTGATGATCAACATTATCTCTTAAATGCCAGACTTTAAAAGAAGTATAAAAATAAAATCTACTCTTGCAGATTGATATGTAAACAGCACTGATACATTTCTAACAAGTACGGTGTGTTAAACGCCTAAGCAACTTTCTTCGTGTTTCGTTAACATCTTGGTATCTTTGAGCACAAGAGGGGAACGCAATAACTCGCCAGGTTTGCATTTTCGGCTGTTTTCAATGACAAAAAGTGTACTCTTAGGCACACATTCAAATAGCGGCTGTTTTGGCCCCCACGCACTTTTTCTACGCGACAAAGCAAAGCGTTGAACAGTAGGGATATTATCTGGCCCCTAGCATACGGCTAACGACACTATACAACCTCCCTAGGGGTATAGGAAGAGACGCTAGCTGCCATTAGCTCAGTTGGTGTAGAGATAACTGTGTTGACGCGGTCGTACGATACGGTCCCTGTGTGCGAAGCACACAAGTTGTTTTCTGGACGTGCGCCAATATTCGTCTCTGTCACTCACCGAACAAAAACAGTGGTTCTTGTGACTCACATAGTTTGATAAACAAGCAGGCATAAGTTTTGGAGACGAAGGGCGTTCACGTAGATTCATTCACAAGCAAGTACTTGCCTGTGGCAATGCAATGGCCATTGATGATCTCAGCATTCATGTCCTGATACTGCTTACCAGAGTGCATGAAAGTGGACTGATCATTGGACTGCAGCTGCTGCGCAAGATTAGCGCAAGTTCTGTTGTACCTTTGTATGGAGGTATTTAAAGGAGTATACCCACCCGCACTGAGTAGCCCGGCGGAAGATAGGAGCTTGCGCAATTTGCCGCTTACGCGTAGCTTCTAAAGCCGATGCCCTTCCGTGTCATATTTGGCAACATTTGGCAACATACCTTAACTAATGACTGGACGCCACTTGAGGTGCGACAGATGGATTGATGGTTTGCTACCTTTAAAGTGCATGTATAAACTAGAAGACTATGCACAGCAAGGCGTGGCTGTATACCAACGAACAAATTTGACAGCATTATCTTGTTCCCTTAACATTAACTTCATTAAAACCCGGGCTATATGATATAATTGGGTCGGGATTGTCAACACCTATGCTAATTGTTCATTTTGATCCTTCGTTAAAGGTGATTGCGCTGATAGAAATAATTTATAAGGAAAAGGCGCGGAGGTTAAGCTGGCTGAGCTCAATTGACTAGATTTTGCAGCAAACAGGTTATTAATTACAAGAAAACTGCCTTTCTGTTTACTTTCATGTCAGCTAGTCGATCAAACTAAATACGTTAAAGAAAGACGTAACGGGGCCCGATTAACCTTTTTACATTATTCAGTCAAATATAAGTTAGGAATTTTGTTTTAACATAAGCCAACCTACTAACCACACGTAAAACCCGTCACAACCACAACTACACGTGGACACCTTATTTCGCTAGAAGCATTGCATTATAGTATTCTTTCTTAAGCTATAACAACTTGACACTATAGCAGAAATATCCAGAGCATGTAATACTTACCAAGCAATTTCCAAAAGCACTACAGAGTTTCTGCTGCTATTAAATGTGATTGTATAAATTAGCCATACTAAACTCTTTCTACAGCCTTGCTCCTCTTTTATTTTTCTGTGTTTGTAATCGTTGCATTTGTAGTTTCCTTTTGTTTTGCCTTTCCTGATTGGGCTTCTTAAAGTCCGCAGTACTTGTAGATAATAAGATTAATAGTAGGGATTCAGGTGTGTGAATAGAAGTGAGAAGAGAGCGAGTTTCCAGTGTTTTTATTTTCGAACGCAGTGACACAGGATATGAGGGTGAAGTGCAAGTGAACGGCTGCGTGAGGGACACAAAGCTCTTCAATATGCAAAGCTGCTACGTCATGCAAGATGATTGCATCCTGCCGGAACTGACCGTACGCGAAGCCCTAAGCATGAGTGTCCAGCTACGGACGCCATCGATTAGAAGCTCGACAAGACGCGAAATTGTAAGTTACAATGTGTTCTGCAGCTTAGTTCGCCGCTTAAGTACCCTGGTGTCATTTCGTTGTCCCTGCCTATACGAATGATAGTAATGGCATAGCGCGACAACATATATCGTACATACTCTTGTAAGAGCCACACCTATTTTTTTCGCGATCTTGAGGCGGTGTTGCCCGGTGCAGGCCATTACAGTATAAGTTTTCTACATTGAGTAATACCCTTAATTCCATTGTGTAAAAAGAGCAAACGCTATTGTTTGCACAACGCATATATTTTTTCACGCGTACACGCCACGCAGATCTTGCCATTCTACAGTCCTCACTACTGTCGCTGTCACCGTCGCTCAGATTCGGTTCAGCATCACGCTCATGGATGGTCGTCCTCAGTGCCCGCCATGGAGTGAGATATCACTGCGACGTCAAAGTTTGACACAACTATCTCTGAATACTGCGCACGACACTCGCTCAGAATCCGAGAGTATGTACACAACCTGCGATGCTCATTATTTCTTTAATGCGAGGGTAAATGTCTCAGGGCATACAGGGGTATGGGATGGGGGTCAATAAGGATGATTAAACGAATGAAGAAAGATTTGCGCATCTAATGAAGTCCAAGAGGGATCGATAATGTGGGCCCTGCGTCCACGCAGTGTAATCGCTAGGATTATGCTGCGAAAGTCCCGCTGCTGCGAGGTGCTGGAGCCTCGTCAAATGAGCCATTAAGCGGAGAAGCCGCCGGCGGCTATAGCATTGCAACTTCTCATTGGCTGCAACGTCACGTCACGGGCGCGTTCCCATTAGCTGCGGCGCGACGTCACGATGGCGCCGCGCGCGCTCGTGGTGCTGGCTTGGGCTTGCTGGATCGGGCCTCGATGGAGCAGAGCGCACAAAATGGCACACTTGCTGCCGCGTTATTGCGTAAGGGGAGATGGCATCGCCGCGACGCCATGCGTGTTTTCCGCGCAAGATCTCGTCTGCGTTCTAACTACGCCTCGTAAAGCCAAATAAAAATGCATCAAGCGTCTCGACGCACTCGTTTGCCTGCGAGGAGTTCGTAACTAGAAGGACTGCTCAGCGGCGTAGAATTCTGACAGTAATACTATCTGAGTCACAACGCATAAGACGTGCTTAGGTGTGGTCGGATCGTTAAATTATTAAACATCTGAGAACGTTAATTTAATAATATCTTTTAATTTAATATCTTGGGCTGCGAAATTGGGGGTGCGGCATTTGCAGAGTGGGGCCCTCATTCGAGTTACAGTGTTATAACCTAGCTGCGCAAGTTAAACTGTACACATGAATTGTAATTGTAAGCAAGTATTTATAACACTTGATATGTACGTACACACCAAACAAAGGCTTGAATTGTAACTGTGTTATTAGCAAGCATTTCAAGAAAGCATATTAAAATAATTCTCACTTTAGTGATGTAAAATATGCTTTAAACAACAATTGACATTGACTCTTTTATAAGATATATAAAAAACACCGCAATAAGTGAGTCGGCGAAGTCAAGATGCTAGAGATTTATTTGACAGGCCACATATCGCGTTTGCTGTTTTTTGCGCCAACCGAAGGTGGATGATGCCATCCAGCGGTGGGGCCTGACAGAGTGCCAGAACACAAGGGCCGCCTATCTCTCTGGAGGCCAAAGAAAAAGGCTTGCCATATCACAAGAGCTCATTAGCAACCCTCCTGTCATCTTCCTGGACGAGCCCACCAGGTGAGCCTGTATCAAACATGAGAACAATTATTTTTATTCAAGCATCCCAAAGACACAGTGCTAATTTGTATTTAAAAGTAGTATACTAGAAGTAGTATAAAATACTAGCAAAAACACAGCCTGAGACACCCATAGTACCGGATAGCTTTCGGGACTGCTATCAAAGACGCAGTTTACAATAGGTAGTGAGGCACTGTAAGTGGTAAGTGAATACATCTACTTAGGACAGGTAGTGACTGCGGATCCGAATCATGAGACTCAAATAATCAGAAAAATAAGAATGGGCTGGGGTGCGTTTGGCAGGCATTCTCAGATCATGAACAGCAGGTTGCCATTATCCCTCAAGAGAAAAGTTTGTAACAGCTGGTGTCTTACCAGTACTCACGTACGGGGCAGAAACCTGGAGGCTTACGAAAAGGCTTCTACTTAAATTGAGGACGACGCAACGAGCTATGGAAATAAGAATGATAGGTGTAACGTTAAGGGATAAGAAAAGAGCAAATTGGGTGAGGGAACAAACGCGAGTTAATGATATCTTAGTTGAAATCAAGAAAAAGAAACGGGGCATGGGCAGGACACGCACTGAAGAGGGTAGATAACCGACGGTCATTAAGAGTTACAGAATGGATTCCAAGGGAAGGGAAGCGTAGCAGGGGGCGACAGAAAGTTAGGTGGGCGGACGAGACTAAGAAGTTTGCAGGGGCAACATGGCCACAATTAGTACATGACCGGGGTAGTTGGAGAAGTATGGGAGAGGCCTTTGCCCTGCAGTGGGCATAACCAGGCTGATGATGATGATGATGATGATGATGATGATGATGATGATGATGATGATGATGATGATGATGATGATGATGATGATGATGATGATGAAGTTAAAGAGCAAGGCTTTAACTGGACTAGCGTACCCCTATTACCTATTCTCTCCTATTCGCGTATTTCCACTAAAAGTCTTTACTTTGTTTTATGGGGTAGTGCGTGCCAAAAACACGATCTGATGATGAGGCACGCCATATTGGGAGACTCCGAAAATTTGGTCCATCACGTGCACCTAAATCTACGTAAGTACACGGGATGTTTTCGTATTTCGCCACCATAGAAATGCGACCACCGTGGCCGGGATTCGATCCCGCAACCTCGTGCTTAGCAGCCCAACACCATGGCCACTAAGCAACCACGGCGGCCACCAAAAGTGTTCAACAAAGCTTAGCAAGTTTCAATGAAATAATCGAAAACAGGATTACAGTTATCGTCAGCTTTAGTTCGGCGCCATGTGGTAACACAAAACGATTGTCGTACAGCACAAATCTACTGTATTATATCAGAAAGGCTGGTACTACGCCATTACAGATTTTGATTATTGAGACAACGCACACAGGTCACAGTTTATTCTGAAAACTCATTCGCTGACCACTCCGGAATTTCAACGCGCACACATTACCGCAAGTACGTCGGAATCTTTGAGGTATCAATGTGGATGATATACAAGTATATTGAGCAACGTAGCATTTCACAAGGCTAGTTTTTCTAGAGTAAGTGCTAGGGGTATTTGCTGACGTGGAGCCTAATTCAGAGACGAACATGTAAAGATCTATTGATCAATTTATTTGTTTTCATTCGTTTCTTTCATATTGTGTGTAGAGATACAGGTGTAAGGCACATGATTACAAAAATAAATATGCAGTGATCAACTCCAGGAAACGTTTATGACACTAAAGTCATTTTTGGATGATTTCACACTAGCAAATTTCTCCAGTTGACTGACTCAGCCTAAGCGAGAGCGTTTTGTTTTTGTTTGATGTCCCGCTCGAAAAAAAGGTTGCAGACTTATATCACAGGTGTTGTGTCCGTTTGAAAAAGTAAGTGGCGCAGATGTACATAGTTTTAGTAGAGAGGACAACGCTCCGTCTCTTGCCTATGTAGTTCTTTGTTTCGCTCTTTTGTGTTTCTCGTCACTGTCTAAAAATATGTAGCGCTGTATCACGCCACTGCTATTTTCCAACGTCACCCTTATTCAACGCACGGAGAAGCGTATTGATAAACTCGTCAAAGGACCTTTTGTAAGCTTTCTATGCCCTAGTTACACGGGCAGCTTAACCGCGGGTGAACTTAACCGTGGTTAACTCGCTCGACTGTGGTTAGTGCGAACCGTAGTCCGCCAGGGTTACACGGGCTATCCCGATCACGGTGAATGGTCTGATGACGCGCCACGTGATCTCTTGCGCACAGGCTTCATTTTGAATAATTTTTCTTCGACATTTGATTACAGTAGTATAAAGATGTTATTTTTCAGCAAAACAGTTGTCATATTTGACAGTTCTAACGTGTAAGACTGCGTTTTGCGCGTGTAGGTTATCTATCTTCTATACTCCTGCTCTCAGTTATGAGCATGTCTGGTGGGCATACAAATACATAAAAAGTCAGAATTAAGGGTCACAAATAGGTAAATATAAAATAAAATTAAGTCCACTGAACGAAAAGGTAACAAAATTCTCAATGAATGTTACAGCTAAGAAACGTTGGTTACATAATTAAAGGGATACGACTTTATGCGAATGCACTTTGGAACTATACGCTAGCATTTAAAAAAAAAGAATAAGGAAGGTAGAAAAGGCAGTGCTTTCTAGTGTTCATGTACACTGTGACTTCACATTCCACAAGATATCACAAAAAAGTACATGCTATGAATACTGAAGTTTAAAAGCAGCGCCATCAAACTGGAGAAAAAGGATAGATGCACACAAACGCACAGCGTTTGTATGTGTCTCACTTGTCCACTTTGATTGCGGTGTTCTTAAATTTTGAAATTTGTGCGTAGCCGTCATCTCTGTGTACAGGCGCGCGTTTCGGCTACTTGAGCGCAGTGCGGCCAGATTATCTTTCCAAACGCGTATCAGTACCTCAGTTGTCGCCTCAAGCCAAATGATACGCTTTTTAGAAAATATCTGCGAAGCGCCAGCGCGGCACTCTGGAGAAGTACCGTCCGCCATTTTGCCAGTTTCCTAGACGTCTGTTACACTAAACCGAGGTTGCCAAGCTCGGTTGGCGGTCAACCGAGCTTAGCGGCCTAACCGTAGTTTCACCTGCCATGTAACCGCGCTAATCGCGTTTAGCGATAACCGCGGTTACGTTAACCGCGGTTACGTTAACCGCGGTTATCGCGTAACATAACGTGCAACGTGTCGCCCGTGTAACAGGGGTATTAGTGATCCGTACAGCTGTTCGGTTTAATGCATGAACATTGATCTGACGTTGATAGCGTATGCTTTTACTGAAGGTTTTAATGTATGAAATTCTATATCATTACGTTGTACAGCAAGTGCTGTTGTAAGAGCAACCTGCGAAACAATATTTTTATGCGCTTATTTACAGCGGACTAGACAGCACCTCAGCACTAAGGTGCGTTCTGGTGTTGCGGTCATTAGCCGCATGCGGGCACACCGTGTTGTGTTCGATTCACAACCCCAGCGCAACACTGTTCTCACATTTTGACAAGGCAAGTGGTTGCAGTTAAGTTGAACATAGAGAATAAGATTCCCTCGAATACCAAAAGTCATGAGGCAGGGACATTGCATAATCTGCCATGACGTAAGATGATATTAATGACAAGTAGCTGTGAAGAGCCTGTTTAGGGCTCTGGCCTAGTGCAACATTCAGTTGCACTATTCCTTGAGCTAAGCAAATAAATTGAGTTATGAACGTATTATTACAATAAGATCTTAGTGCTCTATTGCCCTATCCATGTCAGACATTAACTAAAGTCAAATGTTCGTTGCTAATGGCCCAGCAATGTCGTCTAACGTTACTGGAATCAGCCATTTGATATAACATGAACAAAAGGTAAAATTTCGAGGCGAGGAATCTTGACCATAGAAAATATGTCCGCGCTCTTACGCGCTATACTGGCATGTGTTTATTGCCGTCACTATGCATCAGTTTTAACATGCAATTACATCTGCGCATGCTCATGGGCGCATCACGGCATGTAATCAAGGAAGAGGCCGATCCAGTAACAACGCACGTTCACCTTTCAGCTGTACATGATCTCGGAAGGAATGTGCATTTACAATGGTCCCGTCGACAAATTGCTGCCGTTTCTGGCCGCTCAGAATCTCCACTGCCCGATACATCATAATCCATCCGACTTCAGTGAGTCATACTTCTCACCGCACAAAAATGATATCTAACTGCTTTGTAGAGATTTGCTCGCACTTTACCGAACCCTCTGTGTCAAGTGTGGAAACGCCGCACGAACATGCTGCACTCAATTATCTCCTCTTCAACGTAAGGAATGCGTTGCAATGAAAAATAAACGTCCGGAAACAGACAAGCACACCAGCAAACCTGCATTTGTTCATAATGCAGTCCATAGAAAAGGTTTGGAAGGATTATGATTGTACCCTGTATTGCACCGCGTATTTCTTTAAGAAGCTTTTTGCACATTCCGCGGTGGGGTATTGGCCAAGCTTGATTTTCGATGTAGCACACTCAACTGTAGGTCGATCAGCTGGGCTGGGCTGCAGCCAAGCCGCACTAGTATTTTTCCAAGCACGTCTGGACAGTGACACCGCACTTGAATATCGGTCACTCATGAGGCCGAGGATGCACACCATCATCCCACCGGCTAGCGGATTCAAATTCTGGCAATGGCTTTGTGGGTGCGCTAACATCACACACCTCCTACACCTAATCTAGCTCTAGAATTCAGACCGACCACCTGGCCAGCTTTTTCTGACTGGCAGAATAAATACAGTGTAAATGATTACTTCCTTCATGATTTATTTTCATCACACTTCTACATGTGCGTAAGCATCACGTATATATGTTTTCTTTATTTATTTTTGAACTTTTTTTCTTTTTTGCTACGCCAACTTCAAGAGTTAAAAATGCAGTACAATTAAAACACGACAATGTTTCGTAACCGAAAAGCACAACTTATGTTTTAATTATCCGTAATTCAAAGCATGACTTTTATACTCTGCCTGTATTTGTTTGGAGGCATGTTTGCATTAGGCATAGTTTGGTTTGCTTGCTCGTGTTACATATGACAACAAAATCCGGCCCTGTTTTATTCACTTTTCTGCCCGCATAATGTACATGGCGCACGACTCCATAGCAGATTTTTTTACAAGGACAAAATAAATAGAAAAGAAAATTGTTTATCCTAATAAATTACCATTCTGAACTACCGAAAGAGCCATTGTTACCCAGAAGATAGGGCTGGTAATCCATAAAAGATGCACAAATAAAAGACGGATGGCGGTGCCTAGCTTGCAATCCCCTCGCCAGTTCACCATGGCATCACGGACATTTTCGGCGTCTGATCTACCTTAGTTAATTTTTTTTTATTATTTATAAGTATGCACTACATTGTATTCTATAAAATCCGAAAACTGAACTTGGCAAGTCTTAATAACCTTTACTGTACCCACAAAAGCCCGAACACAATAAAGATACTTTGAAATCTATGACATGACATTGACGTACATCGGCGCTGTCGCAGTCTTTTTCTCCCCGCACCCTTTTCCCCATGCAGTGCTGTTGAGGTGTCCTCCTATGAGAGGCAGTTACGGCGCTGCCACTTATCTCTTCTTCCCGTTCAAAATAACTACTCTCTCTCTCTTTCTGTGGCAGCGGTGTTAAATTCGACTAATTGAACTTCGGCCTTTATCTTCTGTTCCAGTAATAAGCCTCTAGTGCGAAATTAACGGACGCAGACTTCTCAAGGAATACTTTATCCCTGTAAACTGTTTAAGTATTTCGTTTTAGTGTCTCAAGAGGAAGCTTTAGTTTGGGCCCAACTCCAATGCCACCTATTCAAATACATGTAAAACATAGAAACGCTTTTCTGAAATAACCACTCGGTCGATCTCAATTTAATTTGTTGCATCTGAGAGAGAATGTTAAATTCTAGTGGCTGTTGAAGGGGAATTTTCATTGAGGGCCCAAATGTTTTAAAAGGAGCGTTCAGAAATTGGTAAAATAAAAAAGTGGAAGCGCGAAGTTTACAAATTCGTGGGTCTGCACTAAGAACAGATATCACAGTTCCGCAAACTGCATCCGTTAGAGCATCCAGAGTGGAAAAATTCGATTTACCAATTTGAGTCTTACGTGAATCAGTTACATTGTTTGGAAGAATTTCGCAAAAGTCGTACTCGCATAATAGTGGTATAATCGAGAGGCATATGTAATACATTAACTTTGTCCGCTTTAGATGTACTATTAGATGAAATTTACAGAATTGTAATATGTTTTGCATTGCTGAGTTACAGAGTTGTAAACTTCAGTGTTTCGTTTTCCAAAAAATTGACGGCATAAATCAACATTTTGCTACCAACAGTCACTAGATTTTAACTTTTTTCTTTAAATGAAACAAATATAATCAAATTTGGTGCAGTGGCTGCCAAGAAAAGCGATTTCTTCTTTCTTATGTATCGAAATAACAGCCCCCGAGCTAAAGCTTTCTCTTAAGTTTATTCTGACAAGTAAATGAAACTCGTGAACAATGTTTCTTTTTTCTATTAAGTGACAGAGATAGCGTCCGGAGAGCATGGGGAGCTTAGCAAACAGCTAGCAAGGTCCTTTAAACCTGGCATCCTTATTGACAATGGCAAGAACAACTTTGACCATCCGCAACTCACACAATATGGTGGAAGAGTGATGACAGATGCGGTAAGTCAGTTAAACTGCAGTTTATAGCGCCAGACAAGCTGGTAACTCTTTGAACTACGAAATATGTAGTAATTCTTGTTAAACCATGGCATACGATACTTCGTAATGCGTTAAATACTTTTTTCTTTTGTTATTGCGCAAAGCTCCTGAGGTTCTGAAATATCATCTGCTCTGTCGTTGGGCTTAATTGGTTCTGCTGCACGTCATATGCTCATGAGTTGGGTGCTCGGTAAAGCGCTGGCCTTATAATTGGGTGTGAACTCAATCACTCTTATGTTCTAGCTCTTCAGTGAGCTTTAAGGTATATGCGAGACAGTAAGAAGCGATCCGTAACCTTCTTGAGTCGCGGCCTTTTGGCACAGAATTGTCAATTTCAGAAATTCCATGACATCTATGGCTTAAAGTGTTGATGCTCTTTTCTGCAGTGTACGTATTAACCTCATTATTATAAGTACATCGCAGTTGCTTATGGCAAAACCTAATTTATAAAATCTAAAGCACGTTACGTCGCTGTTCTCATCGAAATTTGTCTAGAACAATTCCTGTCAACTACCTTGATGTACGGCCTTTTTTTTTCAGGAAAGACAAGGGAGTGAGGGGGGTTGTCACCTCTCAGCGCTTTCCGCTTTCCACATATCGGGCGAAACCTTTTTTGCGCGAAATTTGGACCGGATAGTTTAAAATATATTTTAGACCGTGGAATGCCCGACAGCACGTTAAGGAACTCGGAGACTCGGTGTTCAGTTAATAAACTGCGTGTGTGCTAGATAATCGCTCGGCACAAATATATATACGAATCTCAATATCTAATTACAAAGTAAATGAATTTGAAGTTATTTTTTTTTTGTATTTGCCATAAGCGAAGGTGACGGAAGATAGAAAAAGGAACGATACACCGCAGTGCGGAATAGAACCCACAACCTTGCATGATAGATGCTGTGCTCTAAAGTAAGCTGAGAAAGCAACAAATACCCAGGAAAGGTATAGTTTCTTCTATTGCTGTTAGTAAAGCATATGTTGCAAGCTCCGTGACATTTCTTAGTAACCTTAACAAAGAAATTCTAATACAGTTAAGGTATGTTCGCGTTCAATCAGAGCTGCAACACGGTGTCCGTGGTCGAAGGGGCTCTAAGACTGCACGACGGCACAAACATAAAGAAAATTGGTTTACTAAATACCTGTAATTAGAACTGTGTAAAATTCTCCAATTTTTCGTTTGTCTGCGATGCCGTGCAATCTTCGGGCTCCTTCGACCCCGATAACCGTGTTGCAGCTCAAACTGACCGCGATTGTACATATTGCGCAAGTGTCTTATAACAACATATCCAACTGCTATTGCCACAGAAAACCACTTGGCCAATAATGGCAGAATTAGGTCTCTGTGCACATTTTCATATGACTATTTTTGCACGGCTGTTCAAGAAGTAAAAATGGTAGTTTTTCTTCATAGAAAATCATTGTCATTGTTTCAGGAAAAGCAACAAGAACGTGACATGTACAAAATAAATGCAAGCGCTTTCCTGCAGTTCGGCGTGCTCTTGAAACGGTGCTTCTTTTGCATATTCAGAAATAAGGTAAGTTTGACAATTAACATGGTATGCATATTTTATGTTGGTAGAACATTACCACTACTGCAGTTTTCTTTATTAAATTCAACAATATGAATAATTTGCAAGCCAAAAAACCTTTTGCAAGCCAAAGTAATTTGCAAGCCAAAAAACCCTCTCCCCCCTCATTATAAGAAAGCTTGCATGAAAACGCACGAAATATCATTTAGATATTTACGTTTAGAAATATAGCAGGACTTACCATCGCACTGAAGGTCATAGACATACGAGACCACAAATTATGCACATTGCATAACATTTTAACACTGAACTAATCAGGTGTGAGCCTTAGAATAACGGCGTGGGCGTTTTTAAATAGCTTCATAGGTGTGTTTCCTAGCCAGCGTTGGCAGGCAACCACTGTCGGAGGAAGCTATCCTCGGCCCATGGCCTGAAACTGCAACTTTAGCTTTACCAAAGCCTATGCGTTCCGCATAGGGATGACCGACACCCCAACCTGTCACCACTGCGGCCATGAAGAATCGGCCATATTTTGTGCGCCTGCCCGCAGTACGGTCCACAGAGGGAATGCCTTCGCCACGAACTTAACCAACTGGACGACCAACCGCTATCCGAAAAAAGAATTTTCCAACATCGAAGTGAGCTAACTTCACAGAACAAGGCCGTGCAAGCGCTATTGCGCTTTTTGCGATCTACCGGCCTTTGCGAACCCCTTTAACTGGAACGCCTTTTGTGCGTGTGTGTGTCTCCATGTGTGAGTGTTCCTTTTTTTCCTTTTTTAGCGTTTTCCTCTCTGTCATCTTTCTAATCTCTATCCCCCATCCCCAGTGTAGGGTAGCAAACCGGAAACTCATATCTGGTTAACCTCCCTGCCTTTCCTCTTCATTCTCTCTCTCTCTCTCTCTCTCTCTCTCTCTCTCAATGCGTGCAACAAAAGTTTTGAAGCTCCTGCAGGACACCAAGCTCAACTAGCGGCTCTAGCAAGGCAACTGTCTCATATACATAAGCACTCACCACTGCTTTTATGATCATCACCCATCCCAGTACTTTCACTCCCCTTCCTTCTTCTCCAGTGCAGAGTAGCAGACTAGAGCGCACTATCTCAGGTCGACCTCTCTGTCTCTCCTGCCAATAAATTCTAGCCTATTCGTAGGTGTGCCCTATATGCTATACAAACACAATAAATCATCCAGAAGACTGGTCTTATGGTTTGTATCCACGTACACTTGTATGAAGCTTAACAGATAACATTTTAACAGCCATGTAAATTCTAACATGTTTTCTTTCTTTCCTTTTCTATACTAGGTTGCGTCGCAGCTTCGCATCTTGGCATACTTGTTCTTTTCTGCTCTCCTAACCATGATGTACTACGGAATCGGGAACAGAGCCACCCGTGTAATGAATAATGCCGCCATGTTTGTCGTATCCCTGGCAATCATCCTTTTCCAATCCATTATGCCGACTGTATTGATATGTAAGTATACAGGCCTCGGGGTCTGATATTCGTGGCATAGTGTTTTGTCGTTAATGTTCTGAGTAATCTAGCACCACTTTATTATAAAACACGTTCAGCACGTATTTCATTCCATTTAGTCCCTACAGAGCTCAGTGTCTTACTGAGGGAACATCGGAACTGTTGGTACAGCCCAAGCATGTACTACATCGCTAGAATCATCACTGAGATGCCTTTTACGGTAAGAACATGATCGAAATTTCCTCAATTTAATATTTTCACGTCGTAAAAAAACACTTTTCTGCCATTTCCTAAAATTTCCGAACTCTAAATGCAAACGTTATATAGAAACTTGCAAACTGGCCAACTTACTGCTGAGGCAAAGAAAACCTCGACTAGACGGGCGGAAACATCTGTTCCTATTTCAACGGAGATTTTATAACGGAGTCAGCGCAGATTTTAAAATGGACACAATTTCTAATGGTTAAACTATACTTAGGCACAGACACCGAAAAAAGACGCGTATAGATTCAGCTATTCATGCCCGACTGAAGTCATGGATGTTCGAGCTAAGGGCTGCTTTTTATTCGAGCATGGTGGCTTTGGTATTGGTGATTTCCATGAGGGCCGACCAAGCGGGCTTAGACTCACAGCAAAATAGTTTTATATAAAGCAGCTTTGGGTGTCTGTTGCTAGGCGGGTCTACTGAGGCAGACTGTGTATATATGTGGGACTTATTTATTCTGATGACATTGGAAATGTTGACAACTGTTGTGTGGTCGGCACCTCAAAAACAGTCCAATAAGCAAACGATGATAACACGAGGTGATATGAAAAACGAACGAAGGGTCCGGCAATAAAGTACGTTTTGAAAACATGCTTAAACAACAACAGTTAGTATAGAGACAAAAAATAGCACATGAATTAATCCATAACCCACACAGAATGCTACGACATAACATTAATACACAAGGATATAGAAGTGTTAATACATAGGCGCAGTGCCACTTTCAGTAAAGAGAGAAAGAAATGGTGCATAGAAAGGCAGGCAGGTTAGGCAGTTCAAGTTGGCCACCCTGCACGAGGGGAAGGAGCAAGGGGATAAACAGACAGAGAGATTGGAAAGGGGGAGAAAGAGATAGAGAGCCGAGCACAAACAAACCGCGTGATACATAGAGTGGTAACGGGCGGCGTTCTTAAAGTCTGTAATGAAGGCCCGTGGACGGTGGGACCCACCTGTCGCGGTTGTTTAGTGGCTATAGTGTTGGGCTGCTAAGCACGAGATCACGGGATCAAACCCCGGCCACGGCGGCTGCATTTCAATTAGGGCGAAATGCGAAAACGCCGTTGCACTTAGATTTAGGTGCACGTTAAAAAACCGCAGGTGGTAAAAATTTCCGGAGACTTCTAATAAAGCGTGTCTCATAATCAGATCGCGGTTTTGGCACGTACAACTCAACAATTTAATTTTAAGACCGCGGGAACCTGGCTAGGGCGAATAAACCATTTTGCGCGTAGTTCCCTTTGTAGCACTGGCCTAGAGTGTTTAGTTCTGATAGCGGACTATCGTCCAACTAGCCCATTACTATACACATCACTTGCCTCGTGACGCTATAGCACGGGCATACACAGATATATAACGTGTATGAGCGTCTCATCACAGTACATAGAATATGTCCCACGTGAGGATCTTAGAGGTCATTAACACCTTTAGAGGTGATCAATGTAATGATGCGTCATCCTGTGTTCCAAGCAACATTTCTATGCCCATAGGATTATCAAAGGTCATCAACGTTGCCTACAAAGCTCATCTTTGATGGACGAAGTTAGGAAAGATTAATAGAATCTGTTGCACATTCTCCTACGCATGACCGCATGTGCCAAGTACATTCCTGCACTAAAATTTACAGCTTGAAAAGTTTGCCATCAATATGGGTAAGTCATGATATATACTGGCTGCCCGAATAAGTAACAGATACACTTATTTACTATACGCTTACTTAAAAGTATAGGAGTGCGCACGGAGTCAGAAAAAGATGTTTTGAAATTGACGGGACAATAAATTTGCTTAGTGGCTCCAAATGAACTTACGAAGAGACACAGCTCAGACTAGTTACTCCGATGAATAAATCGAACGGTGACGGGCGTGCCCCTGTTGGACAACACTGTTAAGCGCAACGATCATGTCAACACTACAAAGCTTCCCTCCATATAATTTGACAGTTCAATCTAAGCATAGCCGTTTTATTTAATTACCAGCCATAAAATAAATTGAGATACTCACAGTAAATTGGCCAACAAACGTACATGAACTAGTAGGCCTGCGAACAGGTTAGATGTAGTCTAGCAACATTCATGTAAGTGACATACCGTAACATAAAGCAAACAGTCCCAAAGTTTAGGATACGCCGAATGCAACGGCAGTTCTACCTCTGGGCTATCGAAAGCCAGTCGTACGACGGAGTTCCTTGGTACAAAAGTACAACAAAAGGTTTTCTCATAGCACATGCGGCTATATAGTTTTCCGTAATTGAGGAAAGTCGTGATGTCGTAACGAAAGGGCGCCAGGTTTAACCCATACCTTGCAGTAACTAGGACAGAGCGGGCTTTGTTGAGAGGGCAGGAAAACAGATCGCACCGGAGAAGCCTCGCTCATACAAAAACAATCGTGCAGCGTGTTTTGAGTCTAGACATATACGGGCAACATTCGCGCTTGGGAATTTGTTGCAAGAGCTGGGTACTATACAAACTCTAGGAGAGGCTGCGTCTGTGTAGATGTGTTTCAGTGACTGCAACATGTAGTACTGTAGGAATGAAATATGGAGGATGCTGTGTACATATCAAATGCTTTTAAGAATGCTGTCCGCTGTGATAGCATGCTGCTGTCGCTATAAATGAGTTAAAGGCTAGAGGAATCGCTCAAGTGATGTCTGCTGATTTTCCTATTCCTATCTTATGCTCAACGATGTGAAAAAATTATCGCTTGGCACTACAGGTTCACGTCCCTAAACCCGACGCTACTCTCTGCGACTACTGCCAAAATTTTGTTATCTTGCGTTTTTCAATTTTCGTTGATGGCACAATGACCTGCATCATTGGCGCATATTTAACAGCCTTTCAGGAAAGGATCCCTATTTTAGGTCAGCGCATGTTTTTTTGTTTTCTTTTTTCGCGTTTCTTTTCTGTTCCACACAGGTTGGCGGGCCTCTGATCATGATGTGCATCCTGCATTGGTCCACCGCCCAGCCGCCCGAGTTCCATCGCATTGCCGCCGTCGTCCTGCTAGCCGTGCAGACATGCGCCACGAGTCAGGCCATCGCGCTTGTCGTCTCAGCTGCCAGCAGCATGCAGGTGATCCTCAGATATACGCTCTCGAGTACGCAGCGGCACAGTGTAGACAGAGCTGTGCAGACGCGCTCGGCACGCTTGCAGGCGAAAGGTAGGGGCTGCCTCGAATCCGGACTGTAATGGATCTCTCCCCGTTTGTAAGCCGATAGCTTGGAATGTTTCGCGCGCTCGCTGGTTGCATTCTTCCCTCAAGGACGCGAACGTGTAAGCTGACTACGATGCGGAATTGATGAGAACAAAAAGCGACGAAATGCGACACCTTCCGGTGGGTGATTCATGACGGACATAAAAATGTGTTCAAATATCATACACAGGAATGCAAGGTTTTTATGAAACTGTTTCCTTCGAGCCTCTTGGCACTAACTTTCTTTTCTCTTTCTTTATATATTCAATAAAGAAGAAAAGTGTAGCTGCCAAGTTTTATAGAAAATACTTCTTCTTCATGCGCAGTGTCGCTTCAAAAGGCCCTAGCCAAGCTCACTTTGAGCCTCCAAATTCTCCGTACCCCCCTGTTTATCCTGTAATGCAGCGAAGTAAATGAAAATATTATGAACTCACAGTCAGAAGACGAGGCTTTGCACGTCGGTCAACGCGCACCTGACAGGCTAAATTCGCAGGCATGCTCCGTGAAGTGAGTGAAGCGTGTTGTTCCACTTAGCACGATATAATTTTCTCGGGGGTTCCGAAAGAGGACTATTAGACTTAGCATTTTAGCTACCGCTATTTCAAAACCAAGGACGACAACTAAATTTGCTTGCGCCGGCCTCCTGTCGTAGTCACTCGTTAAAATAATGGCGCAATCGTAAAGTGCTTAAATAAGAGAGAAGGAAAACCATAATGTGTGAGATGCTGAGAGGTTCCCCAGAGGAGCTCAAGCAAAGTGGAGTGGGAGAAGCACAGCAATGCAAGGTGTGCTCTAGAAGACAAGGACTGAGCCCCGTATCCTCAAGCGAACAGAAAATTGGGTGAGTGTCCTAGAACGATCCTCCACTGGACACTTCACCTCGGTTCAAGAAAGTAGATAGCAGCGCCAGCCCTAGACAGAAGGGGTCAGTGCGCTTTATGATCATCCATGGCAATTCTTGAGAAGTATCGTGTCTTTATCAGTCAAGGGGTGGCGCTATGCTCCGCTCGATCGAGTAAGGAAGAGCTTCAAATCGAGGATCGTTTGAGAATCAATACGGAGGTGATCCTGCGTATTCTTGAACGTACACAAAGACACATACCGGAGTATCTGCGTGCTTTACTCAGTCTTTGTGCTGTCGAAAGCCCTTTGCACAGCATGAACTACCAATTCTGCTATGCAACACTTGTGGAGAAGGAAATGGAAAGAAAATAAAGTGTACGTGCAGTTGTCTAAGGTAAAACACATTCGGACTATGTGCAGGTACAGTGTGCATACAAGTCTCGTGCACTATACAACGTCACATGCACCTGGAAAATGCTACTATAGAGTCTTGAGTTCGCTTTCTGTTAAGAATGTCATGGAGCCGATTTATGGTGTGCAGTGCAGTTTACACGTTGGTTGAAGCACTGCCGGCCCTGTTGGTCCCTGACCACCGTGAAGAAGTACGGCAGCCTGCATTCTTCAGAACTCCACAGTACAAGCTAAAACTCCGGCTGGGGAAATTCCGCGCACATGACCCCTTCATCTTGAACAAAATACAAGTTCCTTTCTTGGCCTTCTGAACGGCGAGTGCATATATTCGAGCATACCTTACGGGAATGTCCAGTTGACAGCAACTTTCGCGCAGCAAATAATTTCAAAATTTCATTCTTGGATATTAATGAATTGGCCAATTAAGCATTTCCAAGCACTCAAAGTAAAACATAATAACAGGGGAAAGCATAACAGCGTTGTACATGTAAATATAGACCCTTTTCGCAGACCGCCCTTCATATACAGACCCTTTCGCCGGCCGCCCTTCGCGATGCAGTGCCTTTCCATGAATTTAAAGAAGTTAACTCATCCGCCAGCATTGTATCACTAACCTGGGAAGAAAGAAATTCAACACCGGGACGTCGGCATGAGTGAAGACCACTCATTACAAAGGGGGTAGCGCCGCTTCCTGGCATAGTAAGTTTCTCGCTCGTTATTACACACATTCACCCCAACTCACACCGAAACTTGCACCCACTCTATCGCGCACGTACTAAGAACAGTGAATAGGCGCCTTCTTGAATTCGCCGAAGCATGGGTGACAGCTACTACACCGACAACACTTGAATATTCGGAGCTTAACGTGACGTTACACAGAGTAAGCGAGTGACTAGCGCTAATAGATCTTGGCTGCACGCTATTACAGAGTAGACAACATCTACTTTCCAAAGCCTATAGCGCGCGGCAAGAACAAATCAACCACAATTCAGCCTGCCCGCAAGCGAAAAAAAAAATTATATAGGGGCCTCATCGAGGAAAGTTACTGAATCAGAAACCTCACAAGCCGCTGCTTCAAAGTGATTGGCTTATAAAGAAAGAAAAGCAAGAGACACCGATCCTGATTTAATTGAGAACAAAGTTTTGGGAGCTTGGAATGTATTTCTAGCAACTCTTCTAGTACAAGTACCTTATACGCTGCTCGCGCCGTTTGGTCAAGGCGTAATGAGCTCCGAAAGCGCTTACATGTCCTCTGAAGGTGCAGCCAAAACATCGTCCACCCGGTCACCGTCTACGCTATCCGACAAAACAGAGGTCTGCTGAGCCGCAGCGGCATGTGCACACCTATAGTAAACATGGAGGCAATGGAGGCAGCTAAGACAAGCAATGGACGCGTCATCACGTGATCGAACAGGATGGTGTCCACGGCATCGCCCTGACAGGAGTTTACAAAGCCGACATGAAGCTACTTGCAAACACCGCATTGCATTCCTAATATTTGCCACTATAAAACATTTATTCCTTCCGGCAAGTAAATGTAGCTAAGAAAATTTAGATGCACACCAGTATGTCCTATTGTAATACACAGGTTAATTCTTTACTCAAAGTGCCGCTCAAATATAAGTATGCACATCAGTGCCAATCTCCTATGCACGAAGCGTAGCAGTTTGAGAATCGTCACACTATAGTATAAATGGGTGATGCGTTTAGAGGACAGCAGTACGCCCCTGTATGTTTTCAACTGTGAGTAAAAAAGTAGGCGTGGCATCGCACTTAGCCAGGTTAACCCATGTAAACGAATATAAGCCTTCAAATGAACGTCGTTCATGTGGACTAAATAACCATTGTGACAGCTCTAGCCTATCCTTGGTGAAAGTTTAATCGCAGAATAAGCATTGTTACGCGACTCTTATACTTCCTCTTTATCGGCAAGGAATGTAGGAACTTAAGGTACCGAAGTGGATTGCTGCCCCCCCCCCAAAAAAAAAATATTAGTTAAGAAAAGCACAATAAAGTGAAGTAAAATTACAGAGCACTGTAAAAACAACTTTATAAACAAGTAACAAAGCAGTATTAAAGTAACTCCATGGATAACGCGCGTAAGCTATAAAAGAAAATGAGGGAAAATAGAAGATTACAGAACAAAGACTGTCGACACCAGCATTTACAGAGCACTTCTCAGCCAAAGCGCGAAGTGAGCAACAATTTGGCAACGAAGTCCTGCAATGTTCGATTGTCTCCTGAGAAATACAAGCAAGATGCCGGTATGAAAACTTACAGACAGCGCGCGCATGCAAAGTGAGCACTGTGTGATCGGTTAATTCTAAGCGCTAATCCCTTGGCACGTACAATATCTTCATTCCTCTAACGCGAGTCGAATAATAAACGGGGAGTCGTCGTAGTTGAATTATTCTTTTCGCATAACCTCTGCACTAAAGTAGGTGTCACTGCGACCCAGCTTCTTTAAAATAAAAATAAAGGAAGCTGATTTGCATTAGAGTAGAGTTCAGGGTCGCCAGTCAGCCTCTAGAGTCTGAAAGAGTACGTTTACCTAGGTCAATTACTCACAGGGAACCCTGATCATGAGAAGGAAATTTAAAGAAGAATAAAAATGGGTTGGTAGTGGTGGTGGAGAACATTTATTACCTATATATAACGAGAGAGAAGTGGGGTCGGCCTTAAGGGCCGGTCCCTTGCAAAATCCAGGAGGGATATCTAGTCTGGGACCCTCAGATACTGACTGGAAGCTTACCATTATCATTAAAAAGAAAGGAGTACAATCAATGCATTCTACCTGTGCTGACATACGGGGCAGAAACTTGGAGACTGACAAAGAAGCTCGCAAACAAGTTCAGGACAACGCAAAGAGCGATGGAACGAAGAATGTTAGGCGTAAAGTTAAGAGACTGGAAGAGAGCGATGTGGGTCAGAGAGCAAACAGGAATAGCCGATATTCTAATGACCTTAAGAGAAAGAAATGTAGCTGGGCAGGTCATGTAATGCGTAGGTTAGTTAAACGGTGTACAATTATGGTTTCAGAATGGGCGCCAAGCGCAGGGAAGCGCAGTCGAAAACGGCAGAAGGCTAGGTTGGGTGATGAAATTAAGAAATGCGCAGGCGCTAGCTGTAATCGGTTATTGCAGGGCAGTGGTAATTGGAGATGGCAGGGAGAGGCCTTCGTCCTGCAGCGGACATAAAATAGGATGATGACTATGTAAAAATAGGGGAGTCGGTTTATCTTCATAGCAAAATCAGGGCACAAAAAACGACTACAAAAAACAGCTGTCCTGAGGCCCTATAACCTAAAACTATCCCAATCTGTTTTTGTTCCATTCCCCTGACGTCAAATTTGCGCAACCGCCGACGCAAGCATCAGGAGGTCACCCTCACGGTTGTCTGGACAGACCAATCGAACGCTCTCTTCGTTCATAGGAGGTCACTTTTGTTTACTTGAAAAACGAATAACGTTGCCTACACTAAGCGGCTTGTCTGATCTAATTGGCTGACAAGAGGCGAAGAGCACGCTCAAGTGGAAAGGGGTTCGATGGGGCCGAGCCAGTGCACTGAAGATGGATAACCGGATGAAGAGGGTGGTGCCAGCGACTGCGATTGGTCCGCTTTGCCTTACTTAGCTTGCGGTGGCTAGTCGAAAATCACGGCGGCATGCAACGGAAGCTTAACAATGACTCTAAAGCGGATCTTCAGCAAAGAAGAGTTGGCAAAAAGAGATCGTAAACGTACCGAAAATGCTCGAAAACGTTACACGGCCACGCAAAAAGTTTTATAATGCGCAAATCAATCTATGCTCTCTGGCAGGTGTGAATAGCCAGTGCCTGCGTGATCGGCGGCAGCCACCTCTTATTCCTTTCGGAACGGGGCAGCCTGCGGCTATTCAGAAGAAAATTAAGTTTTGTTCGGCATATTAATGCATCTTTAACGCGCACACGTCCCTTTGTAGGGTGAGTTTCTGGGGTATTGTGACGTCGCATGACAGGCAGGTAAGTGGGCGCAGCCCGAAAACTTTTCACCAATAACCGAGTTCTGATGGCGAAAAGGCGTCGAATCAAAAGTAACAATTTTTCGTTTGTTCAGTCAAATCATGCATAATCAGTACGTACACGTCGTATCAGATGGGAAGCTATCGTGGTTTTAGTGACGTCGCGTGACAGACAGGTGAAGTGGGGGTAGTGCAAAAAAGTTTTTGACCAATCGCGGAGGGCTGATTGCAGAATTGGAATAGAAAATTTTGTAATAGTTTTATGTTATAGAGCCCCTGTTTACGTCTCTGTCTTGTGTGGCCATTATTCTTGCGCCACTTTTACTGTACAGCTATTTAGCCACAGTATAATGATGGCAGCTAACCGTTCTCACCCTTTCAATTGTAATCATTCAGCCACAAGTTGTAAATCATTTAGCGGTTCCACTGTTGCACCCGTCGCTTAAAATTGCTGCGCACGGCACTTCTGTATATGCCTGACCGGCCCTGCTGGCACTGGTTTCCTGCAGACTGCCCTCTTCGTGGCCCTGCCGGCAGCGGCGCCATCGTTTCTCTTCTGCGGCTACTTCGTCCAGGTGCGCCACCTGCACCCGGCGTTCGCCTGGATCACGTACACGTCGCACGTTTACCACGCCCACCAAGGAATACTGCATGCCATCTACGGGCACGGGCGCGAAGAGCTCGACTGCGACGAGGACAGCTTCTGCTTTTTGAGCGACCCGCGCGAAATCCTGGACAAATTGGACGCGCAGCACGCCTACCTCTCGGTCAAGTTCTCTATACTGCTGGGCATGGACCTTTTCCTTAAGGTCATCGCTTTCTTCGTGCTCAAGTGGCGCCTGCGACGGAAGCGATAATGCCGCCGCTTGTACTTACCGCTTGCTTTTTGCAAGAAGACACCATTAGGGCATATCAGCGCGAACAAAAACGGTTCTCGGTTTATACAAAGCTGTTAGGCTCACTAAAGGTGGAAACCGCGGGCCACATGACAGCTCGTGATAGGAGGGCAACTTGTAAGCGGTGATAGCAGTACAGAAATACCATCTTTCATTGAAAAGTATAAAATGACTGAGTAAACACTTAGCTGTAAGGTTCTGGAAACAGCCTTTTGTCATGGCTTGTTATTCTACGTGTAAATGAAAAAAGTTAGCTCATTGTAAACGAAAATTTGCTTACGTTTCAATTTGGATCATTATGTTTCTCCCCAAATTAAGCGCATTTTTAAAGAAACGATTACCTGCATTGCACATCAGACTACCATTCAATTAGTTCGCAGAAGTTGTGTGATGAGAAAAAGGAAGCATAGACAAAAATAACATGCCCCCACTAAGTCTTCCAGTGAAACGCTACAACCTTTCGATACAAACTACTTTATTTTAGAAAAAAAACAGCGATAGCCAACCACCCGACCGGGCTGCACTTTACTTTTTCTAGAACGCACTGAGCTTTACGGTGATTTTTCACAATACTCACAGCACGGGGGCACACTCTTGGGGCTAAGTAGTGCGCACATTGGAGACATAATTGACGAGTAATGCGTACGCTGCTATGATTGATGCGCCAGCAGGACCAGCATGTTTTTTTTTCTCCATGTTTCCTTTCCTGTCTTTATTTTTTTTTTACTGCGACAAGTGTTCACGAGCAAGGGCAATCGTGCTAGTTTCGTGGCACGAAAAAAAGAAAATAGTTAGGCCCGCGAAACAAGGACACAAGAAGAACGAGAGGGACAACACAGATGCAGGCTGTCCTCGTTAACCTCATGTTCTTGCTTTTCACGCCCACATTCCAGTGCCATGAATCTCCGCGAAATTTTTCAGTTTTCTCTCGTACACGGTTGTTCGTCGCACTTTTGAGAAGCATGGAAACGTAGCGAAAAGTAAAGGTAAGTTAGCCGGACAGGCTTGCCGGCGGTGCATGAACCAACGATCGTACAGTGTCATGCTGCAGCATTAGAGCGACTGCTCGGCAGCCTCTTTTTCCGGTCTAGTAACTTGATAAGCTCAGCACAGACACTTGATAAGATGTTCATATAACACGGTCACTGTGTGGTACACATATCGTGTAAGGGAGCAGATAATAGTTACATCGGGTGCTGTGGGACGCCTACACGACTCTTCGTCTGGACTACTTCGTGCTCCAAAACACAAATCCATATTTTTCGCACAAAGCACAAATTGAGACGCTGTGCCTGCCACGTCGGTGCACCTGCGCTCCGACTGCTCCTTCGGTCAGTAGAATTTTCTACAAACATTTGCAGAAAAAAACTCTGGCGCTATCGTCTACGCGAGCTAAAAGTACGGTGGTTGATCCAGCGTAGGCCTGATCGGAATTAATTGGATTTCGTCCTTTTGACTTCTATAAAGGCTTTGCGAGTTCGAAATTTGAACATCTTGAACGGAATCGAAACGCAGGCCATTACTTTGCGGTAATATTTGCATGTGCGCAGAAACTTATTGCCCTGCCGTGTTTAGAAAACTGTGATTGCTTGAAAATTTGGCAGGTAAAGCGCGAAAAGCAACGCCAAAAGAGCGTCTGAAGCCACAAGGACGAAGAATAAACAAACACTGGTACAACTATTCCCTGGTAGCACAACGATCGCTGCTCCAGAACTCCCTCTAGGAATTTCTATGGAAAAATATATGCTTCACATCTACTGGTGCACATGGTGTGTGCGATATTCGCTTGTTCGTTATGAAAATCCGCAATAAATGCGCCAGCGGTAAAGGCGAACTTATTAAAAGAGATCTAAGGGAAGTCTGCTTAACTTGGTGTGTGCTTTCGACTCCGTTAGTCTGCCGCTGCATGCAAGCTCCATGCTTCATTGAGTTGCGGGCTGGCATCTTACACAAGTAAGGGGCTTTCAGCAGTTCTTTTAAGTTTTCTCAAACTTCTGGGCAGATATACCGATGAAATCTTCTCAGGGTCACGTGGAAGTCTATGCGTGTCGAGAAGTCCGAGCGCATAGCTTCTGTTCGCCGTAATTGAGTCAGGCTGATCATAAAGTCACTTGTGCCTTGATATCTTTTACTTGCTTTCTCTCCTATTTATTTCGAAAGACAACCTGCCCTTCGCAAACATTTATCTGGGCTGGGCTGGGAATATCTGGGCTTCATACAGTCATCGGAAATGCGAGTAACCAAGTCTTTAACACCGCTCGTGAGGCCTTCAAGGTTCTTCGCCTCACTCAAGGAGGAGTCCTGAAATGCTCTGAAAATTTTGAGCCAATAGAGAAATTATCATCGTTCAGTGTTTTCGCATGAGGTTACTTAAAAACTGACCAATGTGAACGCCACCTATTATCTGTGGTCCGCTGATCGATGAAGACGACGAGCGCAATTTGCACGACAAAGCTAATAGCCCAGTTAAATGCTGAATTGAGACCCCCCCCCCCCCAACCTGGCAAGAACAAAATATTCAATTTTTTCTACACGCATATGAAACGTCTTTGCAACTGCTATTTCTTTTATTAAAACCTGCTCAACGATTCACAATCTTATGACGGCAGTAGGACAGTTTCTGCTCCTTCTGAGCTGCCAAACAAAAAAACTGACTCGGCATCCTTGTTCTGCGAAAGTTGGCGTCCAGCGAAGCTGTTGAAAACCACCCCTATAGCTGCTGAGGTGGGTATGCAATGTTCTATTGCTGTAGAGTAATGGTAGTAATGGTAATTTAGAATAATTGTAGTGATCGGAGTAAGGGTAATTTTGGCAGCACGCCGCCGCTGGTCGTATCGCTGCTTTTTTTTTCCCTTTGCCCTTCCACTTATTCACGCTGCTCGTTGCAGGCTGCCGTCGCCGTGGCAGCTTGCGGAACACTTATCTTTATTGGGTAGCGTATGGGTAGCGAAGGTATAGGGTAGCGTTATTGGGTAGCGTAGGTAGCGATTAGGTATTGCAAAGCACTAGGTGCTTTGCAATACCTAATCTCAATGCATAGGTGTACCTCAAAGTTCAGTTCTGGGTCCGATCCTTTTTCTTTTCTCTCTATATGGAAAAGACCTTCACAATGCTTTGCAGTCATCTGATGTACTTATGTACGCAGATGACACAGCAGTGGTAATTACGGCTGATAACTCCCATTGAACTTGAAAACAGAACTAATTCAGAATTAAGACCCATATCAGAATGATACTCGGCTAACAAATTAAATGTAAATGCAAAGAAAACAAAGTACACAACATTTCACCCGCGCAGACGAAATTTATATCGTGACTTCTACATTAGAATTAATTCCTCTTCACTTGAGTGGACACCTGTCTTCAGATATCTCGGAGTGTCGTCGGAGGGCCGTTTACACTGGCAGGATCAAATTAATTACGTACCTGCGAAACTGGCACCTGGATGTCTTATTCTTTTGCAAGCTCGAAATTACTTTGATGTTCATATATTGCGCACCCTGTATTTTGCATTCACGCACAATGTTTTGTCCTATTGCTTCTAATTTTGGGTTTGGACGTACAAAACATATATCGATTCCGTTATGAAGTCTCAAAGACACAAGATCAAAGCATGGCCATCAAGTAAGCCACTCATTGACAACTTAAAGATACTGACATTTGATTTCTTACGCCAATTAAAGGCAGTTGCAGTCGCAGCCTCTATTATACATTATAACCATTGATTTGATATGCCAATATTTCACACCTCGGATCTCATCCCCAGAAGTGTTACTTCTAGACATTTTAGCTTACCCGTAGCCAAAAGTGTATATTGACAACAGCTAATACAGTTTGTCGGAGCCAAACCTTGGAATGAACTTCCGCTTCATATAAAAGAGTCTTCTCATTTTCCGTCTGTCATTTAGCAATATCTTGCAAAAAAATTTTGAGTACATTAACTTTTATAATATGCATCTGTACTCGCAATGTGACAAAGATGTATTCATGTTTGTCTCTAACATTGGCGTGTTAAGAAAACTCCTTTATATATTCTTTATGTTGTTAATTTTGCTTACAGGTGTGTGTGTGTGTGTGTTTTCCTGTCTCTTTCGTATATTACGAAATGTATAACACTATATGTTATTTGTACCAGCGTTTCTTTATTATGCCACTCAACCTTGTAAAGACATCTTTTTTCTTACTTGCACTAACACAACTTTTATGTACTTGACCCCTTACAAGCCTCCGGCTTTGAGTCAAGACAGTTTTTTTTTTGTATGTTTCAGTGACGCAAAATTAAAGAATGAATTGAAATCGGAAATTGAAAAAAACATTGTTATCAGGAACTCCTCAGCATCAATGATGAAGTTTAGAGGGTTGGATGCTTGTTTTGTGCTTGCTCTTTATTGAAACGAATGCTGTGCTGTACATTGTTACGTGATACTAAAGAATGTATGCACTTTCCGCTTCAATCGCTGACGATACGTTTTTTTTTCTTTTGCTTACTAGGTCGTGCTGGGATAATTTCAGGCCATCTAGAGCCTAACAGCTTCACTGTAGAAGTGTCAGGCGCAGTCACTTGCTTGAAGCTCACATTTAACACATCATAATCAGTCACCTGCAGCGGGCCAGCCCGTAGTCAGTGGTTTCGCTCGATAACGTAGCAGCCTGCTGTGCTCCGTCGTTGGTCTCCTGCTTTCGTGGAACGCCGCGAGGAAGCAAAGAGCTTGCATACACTTGCAATCGGAGAACGTGGTCCCAAATTAGCGAGTTCAGTGACCGCCTCCACGCCTAGTGCTGCCGGCTTGATTTCCAAAGATGCTCGGAACACGGGCAGTTGACGCGCAACCTTCACCACAAGCGACAAACCTCTGGAGAAGTGAAACCCTCGACCCTGCTCTTACCGCTTTTGTGTTTAAGCATGAAATGCTTTTAGCTCCCGTTTTCGGCGACCTCCAAGTGACCATGAGCCAAATTCCAGAAACGTTATATATCCGGCTGAGTAGCCAGAATAAAACGAGATCATCTGGGCAAGCAGTCAAAACCTAAGACAATGCGGTCTCTGGTCCAGAACCATTCGTACAGGACCACATTACATACGCTATCTAATGCCCAAACAAGTTACAAAAAATATTGCTTCCGAGTTATTCCTGTTTGTTCACAATATCACTCCACCTGTAACTTCTAGTACGCTGAAGTTTTATGGGTCATTTCCCATACTGGAAGTTCAAAATGCAGACACATAGCACGATACACTTTATTGTCAGGTTTTGGTGCTGAAATAGGGTTTACTTTTTTTTTTGAACGTCAGTAGACCATGAATTTGGAGGCGCGGGTCTTGCATCGCCTCGAGAGATGGCACCACGCTGCGTGGCCCCTTATTTAGGCGCGTTTCTGCTTCTAGCTGGGCAGCATTCATATGGACCAGAGCTCAGTATAGCGTTGTCCAGTGTAGGGCTGTGTAGTTTGGTGGGGTGCGCCCTTGCGAATATGCATTACAACCATTTTAAGAGTGTGGCTAGTATCATCTCCAACCAATATGTTTTGACGGTTGACATTTCATGCTTACATCTACTGTCGGTTACGAGAGAGCCAGCCTTTCTTGGTCTTCCTCGCACTCACTTGTTAACTGTGACAATATGAGTTCTCATCGATGCACATGTTGCGATGATGGCCGTAAAGCCCGACGGCTCGTACACACAAAGATGCCTGAGACGCATGAGGCGCAGGTCATTTTCATAAGTATGTAAGAATCGGCCTTCCTACAAGCCGTCATATTGCACACACACACACACTATGTATATATATATATATATATATATATATATATGTATGTATATGCATGGCACGTTCGACCAATGGAAACCACTACACTATTGTTTTATTTATTGTCCTCTAGCAGTGCCCGCATGAGCTCATTCTCGACCTTGACTTTCTTTCGAAACACTCCGAGGAAATTGACTGTACATGTGGATCTGCATTTCCTACCGATGGCACTTCTAGTACAGCACACCGCGTATGTTCTGCCGAGTTCACACGTCTGCCTCCACAGACCGCTACAAATGTTCACGTGACCACTTGTACTCCAGTTCCTGATGGCGCGTACGCCGTATCCCCCATCACTGCAGGGTTCTCTCGCGCAGTATTGAGCTCCTGAATACCATCATCCGAATCGTCGAGAATTTTACCTGCCTATACCTCCTCAATTTTTAATTTTCAACGCCAGTTCTACCCCATAGTATTCCCTTGGCGCATATTATGCCTACAGAAGAACTTCCGATTTTTTGCTTGACCCCTGAAGCAGCACAACCCAGCACCAGCGGGACCCTGCCGTTCGCTCTTTCATCGTCTTCGCCGACTGCGAGTATTTGTAGAAGTAATGCTCCTGATCTCCTTTCTGAGCAAACAAAAGCTTTTCGTCGCCTTCTCTGGTCTTATAGAGATATTTTGACCTGGGCGACTGCCCTCTCGGACAGGCATCTGTAGTTACCCATCGTATCAACACCAATGATGACAGTCCCATTCATAGGACTCCACAGCGGAACAGGCCATCGTACTGAAAGAAGCCTACAAGATGATGGATGAGGACATTATTGAGCCTTCGAGCTGTCTGTAGGCATCCCCGATTGTTTTGGTAAAGAAAATGGACAACTCTTGGTGCTGCTGCGTTGACTACCATCACCTTAACATGACAACAAAAAGAAAGATGTGTACACACTGCCTCGCATAGAAGATGCCCTAGATTGTCTACACGTATCACAATATTTTTCATCATTTCACCTCCGTTAGGGCTGTTCGCAGATTGGCATAGATAAGATGAACCGTGAGAAGACCGCCTTTATTACATCAGAAAGACTTTACCAATTGAAAGTCATGCTCTTCGGTTTATGCAATGCCCAAGCTACATGTTCATTCGAGTGCATGGTGTACTCTCTTCAATGCTGCTTGAAGTGGTCAACATTTCTTTGTTATCTTGACGATGTAATTGTGTTTTCACCGACCTTTAAACCTTTAAGAGTCACCTTCAGCAGCTCTAGCGCCGCCTGATTGGTCCGGATGACTCTAAGAAATTAGGGTGTTCTATTAAACATACGAACCCTTTTGTTAAGTGTGAAGAAAGGGTCGTATACCACATACCACTGAAGTGTGGAAAAAGTATATCGGCCAAACTGGCCGATGTATTAATGAACGCCTGCGGGAACATAAGCTTTCATTGAAAATGGATATGGTTCAAACTTGCCACTTCATTTCAAGGCCTGCGGGAATGAGAATAAATAAGTATGTCAAGCAAGGCTTCATGACACAACTATCATGTTTAAAAGTAAAGATTCTGTAGCGCGTGAATTGTTGGAGGCCAACGAGATTAAGAAAAGAGGGGACAACTGTGTCAGCAACCCGTCTCTGAATATATACAAGAATGAAAGCATGTTCTTAGATAAGTTTTAGATTTAGATTAAACGTGATTCCCTTCATATATATCTTCATTGTTCTCGCACGTGCGCACTCACATAGTCATTGTCCCACTTTTCGTTCCCCTCTCCTCATGGCGATATAATCAGCCACCAGCGACTTCAATAAACAGTTGCAAGTAGCGCCTTGCCCTGTCTGTATTCCTTCTCGTGTGTTGTCACTATTGGCGCTTCACCTATTGAAAGCGCCTCGATACTGTCCTCTCTTAACGAAAAAGCGCGCGAAATAGACGTAGACTAGAAAGAGAGAAACGACAAATACGGGCGCTACTCGCAACAAATAGTTTATTTCCAAAGGAACAGAATAACTAGGATACTACTCTGAAAGGAGAACAACCGCCCTCTTAAGTGTGAACGAGAAAACGAAAATAATTTACACGTGGCAACAGCAAAGCTGGCTAATCAAGAACTGATTTGCACAAGAGAGAGAGAAATTTATTTACAGAAAGGCAGAGAGGTCGGCCGGAGCTATAACTTGCTCTGGCCTGCTACTCTACACTGGGGAAAAGGGACAGGGAGGGAAAGGGCTGATGAATGATGATGATATAAGGAAGAGATGCGTATATACAAATTCACAGAGTTGTGGCATCTCTAAAGCCATGCGTCCAGCCCAGTGGCTTGGAGAAAAGCTATAGCGGCTCTTGTTACAAGGGCTGCGCTGTTTGCATTAGGCCAAGGATCTAAATGAAATACACTTCTGCCTAGGACAAAGCTATCGAGGGTTCACTGATGCATCTGTCCTCCTCCAAACACGTGTAAAAGGCTTCCATTATTCCCTTGCTTTTGCGTGCGATGCTGTAACCAATTGAGCTACAGCGGCACCGTTTTCCCATCCACTTTCCTGGGTATTTATGTTTTACTGCTAGAATGAACCTTGGGAGTGTTAGCCAGGGTCACCACTCACAAACCTTGGCGGCGGATGTGGAACATCCTTTCTGCAGCAGGGTTCACGAGTACCTGATCTTTTTTGGTGAAGGCAATTGAGCCATAAACCAACACATGCTACCTGAAGGCATCAATCTTGCGGGATTCGAGACCTTCGTCATGGGATTGTTCCCCACCTGCCTTTTATTATATATATATTAGGTAAAGAGGAATTCTTCAGGCTACCTTTCAAACGTAAAGAACTCGAGCGGCGCTACAAGGTAAACTGTTCTTATACTTGTTCTGTTTACCTTGTAGCGCTGCTCATATTTATATATATATATATATATATATATATATATATTGACGCGTCTAATCTTCTCTGCAGACGACCACGAAGATAGGGGCATTAACGGACTTCATCGAGTGGGTCAGTGGGAATTCGGCGAGGACGAAGAAGACGTGTCTCTGGCCTCTGTTGTATTTGAACAAGTTGTCCTGCGGCTCTTGAACGTCTCCCTGTCTACTGTCCGCGTTGTACTGCGACACTGGTGGAGGTACGGGGTACTGACCGCGCCTGATGCTCGGGAGTCCTTCTGGGAGTCGTTCCTCTAGACTGGACGTGTTATCACCAGTTACAACACCCGTGCATCGCTTTAGTCGTCGACTGCTAGGCCTTGCCCCGGAGTTCTCCCCTCTTCAACCACCTCTCTCCAGGAGCTCCACACATCTCGCAATAGCCGAAACCAGCCCAACGCAAGCACCCCAAAGCAGCTGGTTTTCCAGTCCACAGCAAGTAACCGTTCTGCATCCTCTGGTTCCCGATCGCTATCACGGAGCAGTCTTCGAAGACATTGAAGACTGGCTTGACAAATATGAACGCGTCGCACAGATTAATCAGTGGACTGAGCAGCAAAAGCTCTCCCACGTCTATTTCGCCCTTGACGACAGCGGCCGTACTTGGTACGAAAACCGCGAAGCTAGCCTAACGACATGGAATGACTTTCGTCAGAAAATCACAGATACTTTTGCGAGTGCCGACCGACGCGACCGTGCCCAGCAGATGATGGAGCTACGTGTACAACAACCTAATGAGTCGGTCACAATGTTCGCCGAGGACATGGTCCACCTCTTTCGTAGAGCTGACCTGAACATGACTAAAGAAAGAAAGTTGCGCTACCTCATGCGAGGTGTAAAAGAGCAGTTGTTCGCGGGACTTGTGAGCAATCCACCAGTCACCGTCGCTGACTTTATCAAAGAGGTTACGGCTATTGAGCGGGCCCTTCATCAGAGATGCAGACAGTACGATCGACTGTCCACCAGCACCACAATCGATGCCGCCGCAGTGACTGGCGAGTATCAGAACCCCTTGCGGGAAATGATCAGAGAACTCGTCAGAGAAGAAATTCAAAAGATTCTGACACCGACAGTGGATAGACCCGTAGCGTCAATCGCCGGAGTGGTGCGTGACGAAATCAGGCAGGCGTTACCGGCAGCCGATCTTCAAGATCACCAGCGTCCCATGACCTACGCAGCCGCTGTCCGATGTCCACCACCCGTTACAACCACACCGCCGTACCACCAGCCTTGGTCCTTGGTCGCCGCCGCAAGAGGAGGCTTCGAGGCGCGCACCCGTCACGCAGCTACAGTCATACCACCACCCGCCGTTCACAGCGCCTTGTTCAACGCCGCAAAACGACACTACGGGACGGCCGCAATTTCGGGGAACCGACGCATGGCGCACCGTCGATAGGCGCCCATTCTGTTTTCACTGCGGAGGCGCCGGCCACATTTCGCGTCATTGCTGGCATCGTGACCTTTTCGTCCGTGGTCCTATGGTCGACGTGCAAATGACGACTCCATGCTACGCCGCGACGAAACTGCTTTTCAGGGACCTCCAATAACGCACCCGAATGATTAATCTGTGCCGCATGTTCAGTCCAATTTCGGCCGTCGGTCGCGCTCTCCAACCCCTCCATGTCAGATACCTTCCCGTATTGGAAGTACTTTTGCTGACCTCCGAGGACGAAGGTCGCCCAGCCCACGCCGGGGAAACTGAAGGCGGTGACCTCTGGGGGTAAGGTTGCAGGCCCACCGCAAGACAATAAAAAGCGCCCGACACACTCGCCGCAGAACGACGTGAAGCCAATAAACCCCGACACCAAAGAAATTGTGAGCGCCGACATTGATGTTTTGGTGGATGGACAGCCGATGACAGCGTTAGCCGACACTGGTGCCGACTTCTCTATAATGAGTCAGGAACTCGTCCTCCGTCTGAAGAAAGTAAATACGCCATGGACGGGACCCTCCATAAGGACGGCAGGCGGGCAATTACTGATGCCTATAGGAAGATGTACTGCTAGAATTGGAATCCGGGATTCTTCTTTCGTGGTCACTTTCATCGTTCTTCCTGTGTGCTGTAAATATTTGATTATTGGAATGGATTTCCTGAAAGAATACGGCGCGGTAATTAAAATTCCGGACCGCATGGTGGCGTTCTATAAGAGCCCTGGTTTAGTCCATTGCTTATCGCCGCAACGCAACTCCTTTTTTCTAGTAGAAGACGACGTCGTCATCCCACCTCGATTATGCACCCTTGTTACGGTAGCATGTGACACACCGTTTCATTGCGAGGGAGTTGTCGACCAAATAACCACGTTTTTGCTTACTCACGGTATCTCGGTCGCACGAGGAATCGTAAATGTCACTGACGGGCGCACTAACCTGTTACTAACCAATTTTAGCACAGAGCGACGGTACCTTCCAAAGGGCACGGCTGTGGCTTATTTTGATTGTGTTGCGGATGTTCGAGGCTGCTGTTCGCTACTCGAATAAGCACCTACGCAATACCCAGCTTCTGAACTCGAAGTCAGCACTGCTTTGTCGCAGCACGAACGAGAGCGGCTTCTCACGCTATTGTCGATGTTCAATGACTGCTTTGCGTCGACGTCCAGCGTCGGACGGCCGCCTCTAACGAAGCATCGGATAATTACGGAGGATACGGCAAGACCAATTCACCAAAATCCTTATCGTGTGACTCCCAGAGAACGTGAACCCATACAACAAGTGACAAAAATGCTGGAAGATGAGGTAATTCAACCATCAACGAGTCCCTGGCCATCTCCTGCAGTTCTAGTTAAGAAAAAAGACGGTATCTTGCGTTTCTGTGTGGACTACCGAAAACTTAATCAAGTGACAAAGAAAGACGTATACCCGCCTCCCCGTATAGATGATTCAATCGACAGGCTTCGTCACGCGCGTTACTTCTCTTCAATGGATTTAAAAAGCGGATATTGGCAAATCGAGGCAGATCCGAGAGACCGTGAAAAAACTGCTTTTGTGACGCCAGACAGCTTATACGAATTTAAAGTCTTGCCTTTCGGCGTGTGCTCTGCCCCTGCTACATTCCAATGCCTCATGGATACTGTGCTTTCGGGTCTGAAGTGGAAAACCTGCTTAGTGTACCTGCGGAGAACACGTCATCGTGTTCTCCGCAACTTTTGAAGAGCACCTCGAACGGCTTGCAGCGGTTCTGCAGTCCATCCGGTCCGCCGGCCTCACCCTGAAGCTGAAGAAGTGCCACTTTGGCTTCGGGGAACAACAGTTTCTCGGTCACGTCGTCAGCCACGCAGGTGTTCGCCCAGATCCTGAGAAAATTGCGGCCGTAGCACAGTTTCCAGTACCAACCGATAAAAAGGCTGTCAGGCGCTTTCTGGGCGTCTGTGCCTATTACCAGCGGTTTATTGCGGACTTTACTCGCATTGCGTCGCCGTTAACTCGCCTGACGAGAGACGACGTTGTTTTTGTATGGGGCGACGAAGAGCAAGGTGCATTCAGTGACTTGCGGGAACGTCTCCAGACACCTCCAGTGCTTGCTCACTTTGATGAGACCGCTCCTACATTGCTCCACACTGATGCTAGCACTGTTGGCTTGGGAGCTGTTCTTGTGTAGTGGCAGAAGGGCACAGAAAGAGTACTTGCCTATGCAAGCAGAACACTCTCACGCTCAGAGGCTAATTACTCCACAACTGAGAAGGAATGCCTCGCCGTAGTATGGGCTGTTATGAAATTTCGCCCATATTTGTATGGCCGCCACTTCACAGTTATCAGCGACCACCATTCCCTGTGTTGGTTGACAAACCTTAATGACCCTTCGGGACGACTGGCGCGTTGGAGCCTACGGCTGCAAGAGTTTGACATGACTGTCAAGTGCAAATCGGGGAAACGACATACGGATGCTGACTGCCTGTCTCGATCGTCGATAGAGTCGTCTGCTCCACCCGAAGACTCGGCATTTCATTGTGTTCTGGACACATCCACCATAACCCAACAACAACGGGACGACCCTGAGTTGCTTAAGCTTATCAATTACTTAGAGGGCAGATCTGCAAAACCGCCTAGAGTTTTCGCAAGAGGCCTGTTGTCGTTTTGTTTGTGGGCCAAAGTCCTCTACAAAAGAAACTTTTCTTCGACCGGGTCCCCCTATCTGCTCGTCATTCCTGCAGCTCTTCGTAAAGAAGTACTTCAAGCCTGTCACAACGAGATGACTTCTGGTCACTTAGGCTACACGAGAACGTTGGCCAGAGTGCAGCAGAGGTACTACTGGCCGAGACTTAACACCACCGTGAAGCATCACGTCCGTACTTGCCTCGACTGCCAGAGGCGCAAGTCGCCTCCGTCGAAACCAGCCGGCCTCCTGCAACCCGTCCAGGTTCCTCGAAGACCATTTGACCAAATCGGAATGGATATATTGGGTCCGCTTCCTACTTCTACTGCAGGGAATCGCTTTGTTATCGTAGCAACCGACTATCTCACACGTTACGCTGAAACAAAGGCAATCGAGAGAAGCACAGCGGCAGAGGTGGCGCGCTTTTTCATTGAGCACATATTGTTGCGACACGGCGCACCAACCGTCGTAATAACCGACCGAGGAACCGCATTCACGGCTGCGCTTATAGATCATGTCTTGCTGCTAAGTGGAACGGCGCATCGGAAATCAACCGCCTACCATCCACAAACCAACGGATTAACAGAACGCTTAAACAAAACAATTGAATGCATGCTCTCCATGTTCGTGGATGTTGAACATAAAAATTGGGATGACATCCTACCGTATATCACTGTTGCATCACCGTTACATCCTACTGTATCACCTTTGCATATAACATGGCGAAACAATAGGCGACGCGCATGACTCCGTTTACCCTTGTTCATGGGCGGGATGTACAAACGATGTTGGATGCGATGCTTCCACATGACTTTGACGACACTGATACGGACGCCGCTGTGTTTACGCAACGCGCAGAAGAGGCTCGGCAACTCGCGCGCTTGCGGATCTGTCAGCTGCAAGACTATGACGCAGGGCACTATGATCTTCACCGTCGAATAGTAATCTATGACGTTGGCGACAGAGTGTGGGTTTGGACACCCATACGAGAACGAGGCCTCTCCGAGAAGCTGTTAAGGCGATACTTCGGACCATATCGAGTATTGCACCGACTCAGTGACGTCAGGTACCAGGTCGTCCCTGATAGTCCCAATTGTACGCGGGGCCGCACGCACCGTCCTGAACGTGTGCACGCTGTCCGCATGAATCCGTATGTGAGCAAATAACAGTGCGAGAGACCCTTCATTCCGCAAGTGACCCTTCTGGTCTAGCATCGGGACGATGCTCTCTTAGGGAGGGACAAATGACGCGTCTATTCTTCTATGCAGACGGCAACGGTGATAGGAACATTAACGGACTTCGTTTAGTGGGTCAGTGGGATTCGGCGAGGACGAAGAAGACGTGTCTCTGGCCTGTTTTGTATTTGAACAAGTTATCCTGTGGCTCTTGAACGTCTCCCTGTCTACTGCCCGCGTTGTACTGCGGCAATATATATATATATATATATATATATATATATATATATATATATATATATATATATATATATATATATATATGTGTGTGTGTGTGTGTGTGTGTGTGTGTGTGTGTGTGTGTGTGTGTGTGTGTGTGTGTGTGTGCTTTCCTACAAGCCTGGAACTCCGCAGCCGTACCTTGCCTCCAGTTTCCCTCATGACCACAAACTACGAGCAGCAGGTTACTTCCCAGCCTCCGAGTGCGCTCTGAAAAATTTGATTATGAGGTTTCAGCGGCCAAAACCACTTTCTGATTATGAGGCACGCCGTAGCGGGGAACTCCGGTAATTTGGACCACCTGGGGTTCTTTAACGTGCACCTAAATCTAAGTACACGCTTGTTTTCGCATTTCGCCCCCATCGAAATGCGGCCGCTGTGGCCGGGATTCGATCCCGCGACCTCGTGCTTAGCCGCCCAACACCATAGCCACTAGGCAACCACGGCGGGTGCTGCTGCGGTCTGTTCCGGCACCGTTTGGCAACGCGACTCTTTCTTCAGCGGAGCAGACGACCATGACGTAGAGGACAGGCTTCAATAATACGACCGAGGGAACAAGCACAACAAATTGAATGACACGCATAAGCTCAACAACGTCATATTTTACTTGACTGACGTCGCCAATCAGTGGTTCTGCAACTACGAGGCTGACCTTACCACCTGGTTGGCCTTCAGAACGAAACTCATGGAACTATTCTGTTGTCCAGCCGTTCGGAAGTTGCGCGCCGAAGATCGCTTGCGAGGACGAGCTCAACAAACCGACGAGACCTACACTAGCTACATTGAAGATGTGGTCGGCCTTTGCAAGCGTGTCAATACATCCATGACAGAGGCCAGCAAGATAAAACATCTTGAATGGTGCCATAAACGATCCATTTTAGACGCTTCCCGCCAAGGACCCGCACACGGTAGCTTACGTCATTCAACTGTGTCAGAGCTATGACGAGCTGCGAAAGCAACGTGAGTCCACTCGCAGCGCCTCCGTGTGTGAAAAAAAAAACTATTTAGGCCTTAACTGCTTGCCTCGCAGGTGACCACTCTCTGGTAACGATATTAAGCAGATCGTGCGGGAGGAGGTTGCGAGCCAGCTGTCCCTTATACCTCGTACCCTTGGTGCTGTGTCGTCTACGCTGCCGCCCTCCATACAGCGCGTCGTTCAAGAACAAGTTCCTGAGGTGCTGCCCACAGCTCCTGCAATACAGCTCCGCTCGCCTACGCGGGATTCGTGGTCACGCCCTGGCCTCCACGCACCCACGCCGAAACCGCGGTCACACCTCAGCCTCTACCCATCACCAACTCCTACGTGTGAGCCCGCACCTTTCTTGAGTCTTCTTAACCTGTGCACCAGGCTGTCCGTCCTTCACGATCGGCACTACGTTTTCATATCCCCCAACGCAACCCTGACAACCACCCCACATGCTACTCGTGTGGTATCCCCGGCCAGTGCGGTTTATCTATTTATTATCTACCTATTATCTATTATTTATCTATCGCAAGGAAGTACGCTGAAATAAATATGGCTTTGGATAGAAACAGCAAACTCCTTCGTCTGGAGCAAGGTTTGAGTACGGGCTAGTTGGTATTCCATGTTATCAAGCGTCACTTACAGCGCATACATAGACAGAGGACAAAAAAGGACGACGTAGACAAGCGCTGACTTCCAACTGATTTTTATTTTCAGAAACAAACGTATATGCACTGAAACATCAAGACAAAAGCGCCCTCTACAAGCAGCAACCCGACATGAGAATGCCTTCGTCCTTCGTCTGGTCCTACTCCTTCGCTTCGACTCGCCGTGAGTTCAAAGCACACCGGTCAACTTCATCACATCGCCGCACCCTTTCACCAATCCTGTGAGGAGCTGAGCCTGCCCCTGAGGAAAGCTAGAAGCCGCAATTCCAGGGGCAAGAACTGCGGAGCTTTCGAACTTTTCTTCCCATTTTTCTTCCTCTAGTGCACGGTAGCAAACCGGAGGCTTTAACTCCTGTTAACCTCCCTGAATTTCTCTACTTACCATCTCTCTCTCTCTCTCTCTCTCTCTCTCTCTCTCTCTAAGTCCTCGCTTGTACTCTTCCAACGTTGTTGCCGTCTGCGTAAAATGTGTGTCTGTTCTTGACACAGGAGCAGCAGTGTTTGTAATGACTGAGAAACTTTCCCGTGAACTCCGAAAAGTAACGACGCCGCTTTCTGACCTTACAGTGAGTACTTCGAGCTCTCAACGAATCCAGCATTTCGAGGCGTGCGCAGCACGCGTCTTTATTAAATATGTTTTGTCCACCATCGAAATATTTGTGCTGTCCCAATGCTGCCACTACACCAAACTGGGCTTGTACTACATTTACGCTCACCACGCCGTCATCGATTGTGCTCGCGCCGAAGTCAAGCTTTCGCCGTTGTGCTACTTAGCTTTCGTCGGCTCGCCTCTCAGTGCAAAAGTGTATGTTGCCCCTGACACTGCCGAAACCCCGTTCTCATCCGCTCTGGCATCTCTTTCTTGCGACGTCCCTATTGACTCAAACATACGTTTTCCTCCTTCTGAAACCACTGCCCGTTACAAGTGCTTTCTGGTTCCTTTCGCCGTACTGGCAATTAACGATACTTCCAGTGCCACCTACGTTTCCAGTCCGTTTCCCTGTCTCTCGACTTTACTGCAGGGCGAGAGGTTTGGCAGTGTTGGTGTACTCCATCCCTTTTCCAAATATGTCGTTCCTGATCAACCGTCTTCTCTTCAGATTGACGATATTGAGGCTTCCGTTCTACCCTCTCGACCATCCTTTACCGACAACCTTGCTTAATGCGTCGGCAGTCATCTTACACAGCAGCAACGTGCACAGCTCATCTCCTTACTTGAACCCTTTCGCGCCAGCTTCCATTACGTACAACCTTCTTTGGGCCGTATTACAACCGTGGCTCACCACATCGAGACTGGTCTCCACGCTCCTTTACGTCAGCGCCCATATCGTGTGTCAGCCCCTGAACGCCGCATCATGGCATAATAAGTTGATGACGTGCTTCAGCGTGGCGTCATACAGCCCCCAATGAGCCCAAGGGCCTCACCGTTTGTTCTATTACAGAAATGGCTCAATAAGGTTCTGTGTTGAATACCGCCGGCTGACCAAGAACACGCGTAAAAGTGTCTATCAGCTGCCTCGTCTATCATTTACCTTTATTGATTACAAGAGGCCGAATTCTTTTGTTCGTGAGACCTACGCTCCGGCCACTAGCAAGTCCCGATGGCTGAGGCCGACCGCCCGCAAACAGCCTTTGTTACTCTCGATGGCTGATATAATTCAATGTGATGCCATTCGGGTTTTGCAACGCGCCTGCCACATTTGAGCGCACGATCGATAACATCCTTGCGCGGCCTCAAGTGGCAGACGTAGCTATGTTACATGGACCATATTGTAATTATTTCACATGATTGAGACGCATCTCCTGCGCCTAGAAACTCTCCTCACTTGCCTCTGTTCCACTGGCCTACAAATAAATTTAATGAAATGTTGCTTTCGTACCCGGAAGCTGCTTATTCTTGGTCACATCCAGTTCTTCCAGATCCAACAAAACTACGAGTCGTTTCAGTTTCCTAAACCAAAAACAACGAAATGACTTCGCAACTTCCACGGCATTTGTTCATATTTTTGTCATTTCATACGTAACGTTGCCTCCATAATAGCATATTTGACTGACCTCCGCAGCAGCCGCGGCCATTTGGCATGGCCACCAGCATGCGACGATGCCTCCACCACACTCCGCCGCCTTATTACGTCACCTCCTACCCTGCGACATTTCGACCCATTCGCCCCGACTAAAGTTAACGCAGGCGCTAGTGGGGTCGGCCTCGGCACTGTACGTACCCAGCGTAAACTTGAATTTGACGAATACGTCGTTCCTTACGCCAGCCTGCAGTCACTAAAGGCGAAGCCAACTATTCACTCACGGAGAAATAAAGTCTACCCATCATATGGGCCACAGGAATCTTTAGGCTTTACCTTTACGGACGCCCATTTGATGTGGTTTCAACCATCATGCGTTATGCTGGCTCTCCTCTTTGAAAGAGCCATCTGATCGACTCGCCAGTTGAGTATTACGACTCCAGAAGTGCGACATTCTCGTCACTTACCGATCGGGACGAAAGTATTCTGATGCAGACGCTCTGTACCGCACACCTCTCCCACCTGGTGCTGTGACATTGGTTTGTGTTCACCTATGACCTGTCCTCCTTAGCCATCGCCAACATGCTTCTGGAGCAAAGAAAGGACCCCTGGCTTGTTTCCCTTATCGACTTGTTGATTCAACCCACATTGCGTCCCGCCTCGTGGGAAATGCGCCGTCAAGCACAGCACTTCATTCTTCGAGACGGTTTGCTATACCATCGCTATATCTTTCCGAAAGAGGCAAAAGGATCTTATCTATTTCCCGCCATCTGCGCTCAGACATATGCGCGGCCTTACAAGCTGACCACCCTTGCGCACATGTCGGAGTATTGAAAGCTTACACACGCCTTCGCCTGCGCTACTCTTGGCGCAGAATTTACTGCTTCGTTCGCCGCTACGTCCCTTCTTGTCTCGCTTGCCAGCGTCGTATGAAGCCTCCCTGCCGTTCAACCGCTCCACTAAAGTCGTAGCCTTGTCCTGCACGCCCTTTTGACCTCGTCGGCATAGATTTGTACGGACCTCTGCCCGTCACGCCTGCTAGCAACCGCTGGATAATCGTTACCATTGATCATTTCACGCGATAATCAGAGAGTTCGCCGTTGCCATCTATAAGTGACGTCGCCTGTTTGACCTTAGAACACATCATTCCACGGTATTGTGCACCACATGAACTGATTAGTGACCGAGGACGTGTCTTTCTGTCGGACACTTTCGACACAATTCGACAGTGTCCGAACCACCACTGAACCACCACTGCCTACCATCCTCAGATAAATGGTTTGACAGAAATAGAAAAATTTAATAGAACACTGGGGGATGTGCTGAAAACGTACGTCGATTCCGCCACTCAAACTGGGACCGTGTTCTTGCATTTGTGTCGTACGCCCACAATACCACTATTCTCTCCGTACTTCTTACTTTACCGGCACGCGTCTTCGTGCCCGTTAGACACCATCCTTCCGTACTACCCACAGTTTCACAAGTCGCTAAATGCGCTGAAGAGTGTAGTTAGATGGCCTGCTCCCTCACCACTGCTTATCAGCAACGTCAGAAACACCATCGCGATGTGTCGAAGTCTGCAATATTGTACACCGCCGAATCACTTGCGTGGCTCTGTATTCCAACAGCCAGCCCCGGTCAGTCAGCGAAACTTCTTTCGAAGTATTACGGCCCTTACCAGTGAAGTACGTCATCGAGCCGCCTTCCGATCAACGACGCGAGGGCATGACCATGCAGATATACCACGTAAAGTCATAATATGACCTTGCTGTCGTGTCCTGTCCCTAAGTCGCCAGGATGGCTGTTTTCGGGAGGGTAAGTAAACATTGAAGAATATCATCGCTTTGGGAAGAAGCTGAGTGCGCCGCTCATGCTAGGAGAAGATGATTCGTAATCTCGAGGCTATATATATATATATATATATATATATATATATATATATATATATATATATATATATATATATATAACAACGTCATTTTATGCACTCAAGGACAAAAGTACCTGGAACGCCAATGCATTTCTCGGCAAAGTTCGGGCATTATTATCTCGAAATTGGTGTCATCCAGAGAATTTGTTCCAAGTGCATCTGCCTTCCGAACTCCACGGCTAGAATTTGTAAATTGCAACGCGGGCCATAGTGTAATTAGCTTGAAAGGTAATTAGACAATTTTACATCTCAATTTTTTTTGCGAGTAATGTGCGCCTCTTCGAGTAGGCCAGCTCATGAACTATAATTGTGCTATCTGCCACAGGCAAGCCTTAAAAATTGTTGAAAGTGGTCGCTGAAACGCCAGTTATACAGACGAGATGAAAAATATAGGTAGCTTGCCCTGAGAGGAAACGTCTGGCTTGCTACCCCACTCAAGGCCACATATATAAGGGAAGACCGAACGGTGGAAAGAAAGGCGGCGCTTACGCAAGGGGCATACGAATAAGGATAAAGCAGCACAATGCACAGGAGAAAGAGGAAGACGAAACAGTACGCAAGCGCCTATGTTCTGTGCTGCTCTCTTCCGCGTATATTGCGCCGTTTTATTTCCGCGTATATTGCACCAAAGCCTCACGAACTTTGGATTATTTACGAAGAAACTTTAAGAACGCCCCGACCAGCATCCGGAAGCTTGCATATGCATCATTTGTCCAGCCTTCACTAGAATTTGCAAGCCCTGTGTGGTTGCCTCATCAAAAATATCTAACCATTATGTTAGCAGCCGTACAGAACAGAGCAGCACGTTTTATTTCTAGCGATTATAACGGTTCTCATAACCTAACTGAGATTAAACAATAATGACACAATTTCACGTGAAACTCGCCGTTACATCGCACTTCTCTTTTTCACAAGTACCTTTATGGTAATAGGCTGTGTCCACTACCTCTCGAAAGGCCTTTGCGCATGTCAAAACGCCTCAATAACAAATTGAGTTATTCGCGAATTTTCGGTCACACATTAACCTTCAACAGCTTTGCGCTTCCACGTGTCATTTCTCTGTGGAACGCTCTGCCCGATAACATCGCTTCCTTAACAAACCATGATTCCTTCCGCAACCAAGTCAGCAGTTATCGTTCTATTACGCCATTTTAATTTGTTCACCGACTTAATGCTTTTCATTGTTATTTCTCAGTTGCATTCTGGTTTGTACTGCGCATCAGTTACATCTTGAAAGTATGCTGTATCCCTTGTGTTGGAATTCATTGCATAAGAAATGTGTAAGTGCCACTTGCTACATAATATGTTTACTAGCTCTTATAGCACTGTTTCCATTTTTGCCCCCCTTACGTCAGGCTCCTACGGGGGCCTGTAAGGTCTTTGTATATAAATAAAAAAATGAATCACCAACCGGCCTCGACTTCTAAACTTATGCGCAAACACTCCGTATGCCGCTTACGTTCCGGTATAGTGCGTAAAGAAAAGGCATTCCTCACATTGCACCGTGTGAGACATTCAATATCTTTATATCTCACCCCACCCCATTGCCGAGCTTCTGCGTCCTCAGACACCTGTATGAAGCATTCAAACAGGCCGTACACCCTTCGCCGTAGAAATAGGACAGCCACCACGTCAGAATTTGGACCCGTCACAGTAGCTTAGTGGCTACGGCGTTGCGCTGCTGACTAGCAGCTTTGGTCCTGGCCGCGGCTACAGAAATTCGATGGAATTCCACACTGGAGCCTGCCTCCTAATCAGAATCCGCTACTAACACGTAAGACCTGAAAACTGATTTTTTGTAGAATTTTGTTTCTCTCTCGCTTACTCGTTCGGTTCCACTTTCGGTGCTCTGAACCGGCATGTGTGGGAAATGCGATTCATGACTAGAACAACAGATCATCATCATAATCACCATCATCATCATAATAATAATCATCATCGGCGGCAGCAGCAACAGCAGCCTGTTTTATGTCGACTGCCGTACGAAGGCTTCTCCCTGCGATCTCCAATTACCCCTGTCCTGCGCCAACCGATTCCAACTAGCGCCCGCGAATTTCCTCATTTCATCACTCCACCTAGTCTTCCGTTGTCCTATACTGTGCTTCCCTTCTCTTGGTACCGATTCTGTTACCGTAATGGTCCAACGCTTATTTAGTCTGCGCATTACGTGACCTGCCCTGCTCCATTTTAACGCGACAGCGTTAAGGAGCTCGTGTCGCAGAAAAACCGGTGTCGTCGGCGTGGGTGTCGGCTTCCGCGGCGTTGGCCGTGAGCCATAAATCCCGGCAGGCACTTCATGAATAAAATACAACTTGCAAGATGGGCTGGGCGGGAATCGAACCAGGGTCTCCGGAGTGTGAGACGGAGACGCTACCACTCAGCCACGAATTCGATGCTTCAAAGCGGTACAAAAGCGCCTCTAGTGAATGCGGTGTTGCCTTAGAAACGAGCCTTAGAAGGTTATACTGGGGTGTATATCGGTAATTATGAACATGTAACTTACAGAAGTTGCAGTTACACGAGTAGCGAAGTGCGTTTCCGCTACATTTCTTCTGCGCTTTCCGGACACACAGAGCCATCTTGCGGCACACACAAAAGACCCCCTCCTCTGAATGTACGGGGCTGCCCCGACAGGTGGCGCGCCATGCGTGCATTGGAGTTGTGCGGGGACCGGTGCGAGGCGCGTCGCCGCCCTGACTCCCTCTCCCCTGAGGACGTTTCGCCTTGCTCCCTCACGGGTTGCAGAATCAAGCGTCCTTCCTTTCTTTAGATCACTATCTGCCTATCTCTCTGCCCGTGCCGATCACGACGTTTGGCTGGCGTGCATCGTTTCCCCCTCCGAGACACCGAGTTCTTTGGTTCGTTCCGCTTGCTCAGCGCACGTTTCGCTGCCGCGCCGAACGCTGCATTGCTCGACGCTCACCGCGTCCGATGCGGGGCGCCTCGCAAGTGATTGCTGCGCCGTAGCCCATTGTCTTACACCCCTTGGCGGGTCGACGGGAACGCTGTCGTGTTCCACTCTTGAAGGCGAAGCTTAAGCGTCCTCCAATTTTCTTTTCTTTATGTCAATTAGAATATCGTCTATACCCATTTGCTGTCTGATCCAAACCGCTCTCTTTCTGTCCCTTAACGTTATGCCTAGTAATATTCGTTCCATCGCCCTTTGCGCGGTCCTTAACTAGTTCTCAAGCTTCTTTGTCAGTCCCCAAGTCCCTGCCCCATATGTCAGCACTGGTAAAATGAACTGATTCTACACCTTCATTTACAATAATAATGGTAAGCTACCAGTCAGCAGCTGCCAATGTCTGCCGTATGCGATTCAACCCATCTCTATTCTGTGAATTCCCTTCTCATGATCAGGGTTTCCTGTGATTAATTGACCTAGGTAAACGTGCTCCTTCACAGACTGTAGAGGCCGACTGGCGATCCTGAACTCTTGTTCATTTGCCCGGCTATTTATTATTATATTTGTCTCTGCATATTAATCTTCAATCCCGCTGTTACACTCTCACTGTTAAGGTGCCCAATCATTTGTTGTAACTCGTCTGCATTGTTGCTGAATAGAACAACGTCATCGGCAAACCGAAGGTTGCTGAGATATTCGCAGTTGATCTTTAGTCCTAATCTTTCCCAGTTTCATAGCTTGAATACTTCTTCCAAGCACGCAGTGAATAGCATTGAAGAGATTGTGCCTCCTTGTCTTACCCATTTCTTTATAGGTATCTTCTTGCTTTTCTTGTAAATAATTCAGGTAGCTGTACAACCCCTGCAGATATTTTCCAAGGTATTTACGTAGGCGTTCTGTACACCTTGATTACGTAATGCCGCTATTACATTTGGCATCTCTACTGAATCAAATGCCTTTTCTTTATGTATGAAAGCCATATAGAGAGGCTTATACTCTGCGGATTTCTTGATAACCTGATTAATGCCATGGATATGGTCTATTGTAGAGTATCTTTTCCTGAAGCCAGCCTGTTCCCTTGGTTGACTAAAGTCCAGAGCTGCCCTCATTCTATTGGAGATTATTTTGATAAATAATTTATATAATACTGGGAGTAAGCTAATGGGCCTGTACCTTTTCAATTCCTTGAAGTCGCCCTTTTTTGTGGATTAGTATAATGTTTGCATTCTTCCAGTTTTCTGGGACGCTTGCAGTCGATAGACACTTCGTATGGAGAGCCGCCAGTTTTCCTAGCATTATGTCTCCTGCATCTTTGATTAAATCGACTGTTATTCCATCTTATCCTGCCACTCTTCCTCGTTTCATGTCTTGCAAGGCCCTTCTGACCTCATCGCTAGCTATAGTAGGAGTTTCCGGATCATGTTCATTAGTGTTTCTAATTGAGGTATCCTGACTTCTCTGGGTACTGTACAGGCGAGTATAGAATTCTTCCGCTGCTTTTACTATATCTTCGAGATTGCTGATGATATTACCCTGCTTATCTTTTAGTGCATACATCTTGGTTGGTACTATGCCAAGTTTCTTTCTCACTGATTTCAGGCGGCGTTCATTTTTTACGGCTTCTTCAGTTTTTCTCCCGTTACAGTTTCGAATATCACTTACTTTCGCCTTGTTGACCAGTTTTGACAGTTCCGACAATTTAACTTATCTCTTGAGTTGGACACTTTCATTTTGTGTCGTTTCTTTATTAGGTCCTTTGTTACGTGGGAAAGGTTACTTTCTGGTTGCCTTGCTGCCTTACCTCCCACTTCACTTGCTCCTTCCGAAACCAGCCTATAGTTGCGGTTTCATTCATTACCTCTATGTCATCTTCATCTCTCTGTTCTAAGGCTGCATATTTGTAAGTACTAGCGTTAATTGGTCTGCTTTTACTCTTACTGCGTCTCGGTTGGCCTTTTTGTTCTTGACCAATTTTACTGGTGTTCTCTTCACATTAAGGTGAATCCTAGACCTCACTAAGCTATGATCACTGCACTCTACCCTACTTATAACTTCTACATCCTGCACTATGCTGGGATCAGCAGAAAGTATGAAGCCAATTTCTTTTCTTGTTTCACCATTAGGGCTTTTCCAGGTCCACTTTCTGTTGCTAGGCTTCCTGGAAAAGGTGTTCATTATTCAAAGCTTATTCCTTTCTGCGAATTCTACCAGCATCTTTCCTCTAGCGTTCCTAGAATCGACGCCATAGTTGCCAATTTCTTGATCACTAGCCTGCTTTTTCTGCACTTTTGCATTGAAGTCACCCATATCAATCTTTTAATTACATTTTTACGTTTATTTGCATTTATTGCATTTATTTTTTTACATAGAACACGTGCTTCACTGTGAAATGCAATTGACATTGTGTACAGTGGCGTAGTAACGGGGGAGGGGGGCTGTGGGCCCCGGGTGCCATGTGCCAGGTGGTGTTGGGGGGTGTCATATGTATGAAGACCCCTCTCCTTCAGCCGGCTTGATTGGGAGTAAATGGTAAAGAATGCTCGGGTAAGCAGCAGCCCGAACTCATGTACCCGATTTACCAGATGTTTAGTGCCGCAGAATTGTCGGGTGCACCTTTATCAGCAACTTACATAATAATTGCACAGATGTGCGGGCTAAAAAATTAATTCGCTATGTGGGCGCTAAATTACTCTCCTTAGCGGAACGTTTCATGTGCGATGCACTCATGTCTCAGAGCAATGCACAGTATGGCAGTATTTGTGCGTCGTCAGTGTGTATACACTGTTCCATTTGTCTGTTTTTTATCCTTTGTATTAGTATTGTATCAGTTTCGTAGTGTTGAATAAAAACACTGTCTTCTAGCCATAGCTAACCGTCTCTTTGGCATTTTGTTGTTGTCATGGTAGCGTCCCACAGGGCGGCATATTGAGCCCTATTCTCTTTAGCTTACTGTGGTCGGCCTTGCTGAAATATTACCCAAGGCAATTCCCCTATCACTGTACGCTACAACTCACCTATCAAAATACGCTCATGATATTTGTCTTTGGTCTACTGCGGGGAATCGTGCGAGCAATAATTCAGCGGGCAGCTAGCCGAACTTGTTCGTATCTCCGCAAACAAGGCCTTAGTGTATCCACCGAAAAATGCGCGTTAATCGCGTTTACGTGCACACCTAAGTCTCACCGATACTAAGGTGTGATTATTGGCAGGAACCTTTCATGGTGCCCCAACTGGATCCACCTGAAACGGAGAGTAATTTCGACCGCACATATAAGGAGGTTCCTGTGCGAAAAAACCTGGACCACGTTGGTGCAGTCCATTCTGCAGCTTTATAGAACACTGGTTTTGGGCTTTTACGATACAGCTTGCCGCTTTTGGCGAACGCATGTAAAACAAACATTCGTACCCTCTAAAGTTTGCAAGGCCAGACTATACGGACATGTCTTGGGACTACCACGATGCGCCTCGACTCACGCAAGAATCCTGATTGCTAGAGATTACTTGGTTCCAACATTTATAACGATTGACAACCTTAGAGCACACATTCGACATCTGTGTCGCGTACCTAGTCACTATATTGCTCCTTTGCCAGCACAAAGTCCTCAAGCCACATTTTTCACATTTGTTGCGACACATCAAAGCTACCGTCCTTCGGGCTTTACACCAGCAGCAAAATCACTGTTACCTCTGTTGTTCCTACGACAAACACAAGTACGCCTCACGATTCCGGGAATAACGAAGAAGACCCGTCATTCAACAGTGGCTCTACGTCAGTTCACACTGTCTTTACTGATCGAGGCATATGAACAAAGAAGGGACATTTGCAGCAATAGATCTGTCTCAGCTGCCAGCTCCACAGGTCACAATAACGTTCAAAGTGTCCCATATAATAACTTCTACGACAACAGAACTTGCCGCTCTAAGTAGCGCTGTAGTAGCGCTCTAAGTAGCGCACAAGCCAAACGTCGAAAGTGGGTCGTTTTTCGTGACTTCAAGGTAGCCCTTCAGAGTCTTCAGTCAGCCTTACGACGCGAAACCCATGAACAACTGGTGTTTGAGACCATAGAGGTTATCCACCAAGCCCCCATAAACGAGCATGACGTCATCTTCCATTGGCTTCCGGAGTACTGTGGTATCGTCGGAAATTACCTTGCTGATGATGCCACCCGGTCAGTCCACAAAGAAACCCTGACACTTCCTATACCTGATCAAGGAGAGACGCTACGAGGGGTCTTCGTTTATTTGCTCAATCCAAGACTGAAACGTTGTGGAACACACCGATTTTCTACAACTCCCGTCTGCACCGGCTGGATCCAAATTCAAGCTGCAGATTCCATCGAACTTCTCCCGCCGTGATGCAACTTTACTGTGCCACCTCTTGTGAGGGTGGTTTTTTACGAAAGCCTACTCATTCCTTATTCGAACGTCCGACACACCGACCTGTGACTCGTGCAAATGTGAAGAGATGATCGAGCACGTGCTGTGGTTTTGTAATTTTGCACGTGCTGTGTTTTGTTAAACCGATTAGATAGCAGACCATTTCCAGAGACACATTCTCGGGCCATGGCCCCACGCGTCGCAGGCTTAGAAAGCGACGCAGGCACTGCTACGTTTCATGAAATCGACTGGCCTCAGTGACCGATTATAGGCGTGAAGTTATGAAAAACCGCACGTATTCACACTGATAGTACCTCCTTCCGTCACTCTCCTTTCTTTTCTTCCTTTATACCCCTGTCCCCGTGTACGGTAACAAACCGGGCGTGCGTCTGTTTGACCTTCCTACCTTTCCTTGCTTCTTTTCCTCCTCCTCCTCCTCCTCCTCCTCCTCCTCCTCCTCCTCCTCCTCTTGTTGTTGTTGTGTGACTTCATGTCACAAATACAGTGTCCTTTCAGCTGCATCGAGTTTTAATAAAGGGTGGGATAATTGTGTAGCAGGCGTAAATTCTGGCGGCAAGTAGCACGGAGGTCTTACAATAATTGTGGTGTCTGCACCGGCCGCAAGTGCAATTGACAATTCCTGGCATCAGAAAGAAAGCTGGAGCGCTGTTGCAAGCTTTGAAACAAGCAACTTTGGAACACATTCAGAATGTGCAGATTCCGACAACATGTCTACACAGATGGTTCGGTAAAACTCACCAGCTCTCCTGCTGCAGTCAACATCCCGGTGAAATCTGAAGAAATCAAATTAAAACGTTCATGTGTGACCACATCGATGGGTTCAGAACTTGCGGCACTCCCTGCTGCACTTGATTTCATTAATCAGGAACCACTACAACAAAGCAGAGTCTTTAGTGACTCCAAGGCAGCCATACAAAGCGACTGCAAGGCAGCCATGACTTCAGTGCATACAAAGCCCAATGCGCCGCAGACCCAATGAACACCCGTCCTCAGAAATTCGACACATATATCATCGCATCCACGACAAGGGACACAACATAATCTTTAAATGGCTTCCAGGACACTGCACCCTTAGCGGGAATGACCACGCCGACGAAGTCACCCGATCTGCACATGAAAGTGGTCAACGTGTCTTGATTCCGCTGTCGCGAACAAACGCTGTCGCTTGGCTGCGATTGATGCCCCGTGAATGTACTTTGCCCCTGTGGGACTCGAACGTTTTAACCATGTCTCGTTTGCGTTCGTTGTCTCCGGACATACGGATGCACCTTCCGCCTGGGTTAACACGACGTGAACAGACCATTCTGTACAGTCTGTGGCTAGGCGTTGCGTTTACAACTTATATGCTTTCCTTATTGGAATGGCCAACAGCCCCTCGTGCGACACATGCAACAGCGATGAGACGCTGGCACATATTATCTGTGTCTGCCCGCGATATTTTGCCAAGCGGCAAGTGCTGTGCACAGTACTGGAACAGTTGGACAATTGTCCACTATCAGAAGTCAGAGTTTTAGATCAGTGCTCCCAAAAAGCATCCGCGCTGAAGGCCTTGCTCGCGTTATTGAGGTTTCTGCGGTCTACGAGGCTAAACGATAGACATTAAGAATGCCACCCCCTACCGCTCGGTAGTGTACGCGGTTTGTTCGTGCCCGTCTCTCTTCCAATCTGCCCCTTCCGCTCTCACTCTTTATCCCCCTTAACCCTTCCCCAGTGCAGGGTAGACAACCGGAACTACCTCTGGTTAACCTCCCTGCCTTTCTATGCTGGCTTCTCTCGCTCTTTTACAAAAAGGTGAAATTTGTGAGGATATTTCTCATATTCTTGGAAGTTGTGTATTTGCGCCCACTAGGAACTGGGTATCGCGCCAAATATGGCAGATAATTAATAATGACATATTAAATAACTGCTTAATTAACAATTATAGAGGAAACATTGCAATTCGGGAATTCAGGAACCAAAGTCACATTATTAACTCAAAAACTTCTCTAAAAAAATTGTCTTGGGTGCTAGAGCCTGCAGCCTTTTGGCACTGTGGGTGGCCCAGTATGGCAGTACCGAAAGAAATATGAAACAGTGCACCGATGACGTACATATCGCCGCCTTCTCGTTTCTTTTGCATGGTGATGCCAGGAATCGACGCGGAGCGTGCTATATACCGTTTCCAATTTGGTGGCGGTACTGCCGCTCGGATGATCACGTTTGCTGATAGCAGCAAATAAAGAAAGGCTTTATCGATCAGAATGGGGAGAACTTGTAATTGTCATAGCACTGACGCCCGCGCAGCAAGCAAGCAGGTGGCGTTTTCGTATAGGGTGCGGAGATCAGCGTCATTGACGCGCTATTTTATTTTCTTTTGGGTTCAGGACTGGCCACAGCCAAAATACTGCACGCCGTAGTGCCTACCACTATCTTCGTGAAGTTGTTGTTGGGCAATTTATGACTGTCGGGCTTCAATTTTGCAAATGCAGTATTGCCTCTAAATTTGCAAATCAAAACTATCTGTACTGGCTACTAAGCCTTACAGTCGGACAGCAGATCGGCAAATGCGCTTATCAGAAGTTATCAGTGCAGCACCTTGTGTTATTTGGTGCAGAAAATGAAACAGCCTCTGCACCTGCTACATTAGCGATCGTAGGGAACGAAAGCGAAGGGGGGGAGTGACCGAAGATTTATGGGCCCCGGGTGCCAGATGACTTAGCTATGACACTGGTTGTCTAGCTCATTTCTTTAGAAATGGTTTTAGGTGCAAAAAGTAAGATGCGGACAAAAGAATAAAAGACACGGACAGGGGCACACTAGCAACTAATTTTTATTGTTCACGATGCTTCACTTACATACACTCGGGCATGTGAACAGGAACATACACGGATGAGATCACACGAGATACAGACCAAACCTAATCATATCCTATCAGCCAGGAAGCTAAACTCATTATCGTGAAGACATAATGACGGAACGCTGATACACTGGACACCAAACTTTCTTATATACATCGCCTCTGCTAGCTCCCGTACCACCGTATTATTACTTTTTCGTAATACGCATGTGTTTTCCAGCAAAAGTTTACACGTGCACACTTTGCAGTGATACGGCAAATGCAAGCCTGTCCCATTCTTGATTGTTAGAGCATGCTCTCCCAGGGGGTCATTTATACAACGCCCAGTTTGGCCGATGTATACGTTGCCGCAGTCTAACGGAATCTTATGCACGATGCCAGCGGAACATGTTTTCAAGAAACACTTTACATGGTTCTTTACACACTCGGCCCTTTTAGCGAAAGACAGGCGCGCACAAATGTGAGAAAGTTTCCGAGGAGTGGTACAGACTTAACAGACTATGCCGCCACCTCACCCGGGGCTCTTTACACACTCGGCCCTTTTAGCGGAAGACAGGTGCGCACAAATGTGAGAAAGTTTCGGAGAAGTGGTACAGACTTAACAGACAGACTATGCCGCCACCTCACCCGGGGCTTACCCGGAAGGAGGCAGTGTTATACAGGCAATTACAGACGGGGTCCCTGCTCACCCCGGCGCTAGCTAAGCACGTGTGTCCGAGCGTGTACGCAAGTGACGTGTGTAGACTGTGCGCTAAGGAGAGAGACACCGCGGCTCACATCCTTTGGGACTGTAGTATAAATCCAGGAGAAGCCAGCGAGAAGACGACGATCCCGCCGCAGCTAGAGGCTGCAACGAGGACCTATGACCAAGATACACAACTCAAGGCCGTCCAGCAGGTCTCGGCGGCTCTAGAGAGGCAGCGACCTCGCGAAACCGAGGAGAAGGGGGGACAGCACCCCCAGGAAGGGGGCGGCGGCCCTCTCAGGTCCGCGGAAGTAGCGAGGAACCAAGACCTCGAGGAGCACAATGCACGAGACTGACGTAGTGGCCGCGTCGCGGTAAAAGCTTGTCCTCCCTGCGTGGAGGGAGCCTAACCGACTCTGCAGGCATTTTCACTAAAGTTGTTATCTCTCTCTCTCTCTCTCCGAGGAGTCGAAAACACTACCATTACATATTACCTAGGAGCAACATTCTTTAACGAATGAGCAACTTTCTGTATATACGGAATGAAAACAGGACGCGTTTCCCGTTTTTTTTTCGGATTCCTCTGAAGCATTGTTAGACTTACGCCGAAATTTCTTCAACAAAGCTTCGCTCACCGAAACTAACAAAGAAGCAGGGAAGCCCACCGAGCCAAGCCTAGACACCTGCAAATTAAAGCTTTCCTGAATGACGTGGGGACAAATCCTAGTTAGAGACAACTGTCAGCTAGTAATGGCAATAACTCCTTTTGCTGTTTTCGAATGGGCGGAATGAAACGGCAAGAATTATTTCTGTGCACTGGGGCGGTACATCCAACAAACATGGTTTTCTTGAAGGGTGAGATGAAGGTCTAAAAATTGCAGCTTATTAAAAGTAGGGAGCTCATGGGTAAACTTGAGTCCTTGCCCAAGCACTTTAAGAGTGTGCAAAAGGGTCTTATTTCTTGCGCCTAAAACCATTCCTAAAAGCCATGCACCAACTAGCACGGTAGCAGACGTTACTAAACTAGCTCATTCTTCTTATCGTCTGGAACTTTTTCAAGAGTGCGCCCGTTCGTTCAGCGACGCACTGCTCTCTCTCTCGCAACAGAAGCCTCCCAGTGGTCCTTGACACATGCATAGAAAGTAGATAAGCGTCTCAGCGGCGAAGCCGTCCCTGCTCACGTGTTTTGATAAGAAGTCTTGGCATTACAAGAAAAGGCAAAAGCCTACAGCTGTTTTATCTCTTCTGAGAGCTGTCACCCAGACAAGTACGAGGCAAACGTACTAAACTGAGGTGGGTATCCATACGTACTTGATGAGTGCAACATAACAGCACGCACAACAGGACCCTCGTCCCAGCGTTTCCCTAAACGTTGTCAGCGACCACGTGAGTATTGTTTGTTGCTTAACCATGTAGCACTAAAATACTCTCAAGGCACGAACAGGTGGCAGTGCGATGAAGCCGAAAACGACATACATATTGGGCCTATTGATTGGATTTAGCAGGCCAAATCAGCACTAAGTCTGCAACTTGCCTTATCTGATAACGAATTTCGCGATAAAAGAAAGATACAAGTGGCCATTTAGCAGGAAATTTGAGAGAAATGTGTTAGCATTGCGTCGCACCTGTTTGAGTTCCCGGATCGATTATTCAAGTCGCCTTCGCCAGATTGCAAAGTATTCAGGAGCTCACTCGGTTGCTATACCACGTGACCGGCTTCGCAGACAGACTTCTTAGGAGCTAGGTTTGACGCTGGCAAAGAATACACGCTTTCAGAGCTTGAGAACGGAGAGTCGGCTGACTTTATTCGAAAGCAAAAGCAGGTTTTCTGGGTAGCTGTGTAGGCATCCCAGTCAGGGCAGCTGCCTCTGTTCCAAGGAAGAGCAGGGATTAATGATCCCCAAGGCAAGGGGAACCAGCTTTCCGAGAAGCGGGGACAATGTCGGGACGGATGGTCGCTACACTTTTATTCTTTTTGACACTCGTAGGCATTTTAAAATAATCAAGGTCAGCCTAGATAAGAAAAGTTTCACAGTGAATTGCAGCAACTAAGCCGGCTAAGGCACTAGTAGTAGCAGCACTAGTCATCAGGCAGCCAACGACTTATTCCTGACCATATGAGAAGCAAAACACTGCGAGCCATCGTAACACACCTTCTCTCTATGTCGCTGTCTTTCCAGAAACGTCAACACGCCGCTACGGGAAGCAAGTATGCAGTGATATTCTGAAGGCAGCTTACGCATGTGTTTGTCTGGAAGGTGCGAGATTCCGAGCATGTGCGTCTGCAGCGGTATTGGCCGTTTGAGGCCCATTGCGTGTACCAGCGGGCTTAATCTTTCAAGCTCGGAAAGACACGTTTATGTATCACGTATTCAGCAGCAGAAAGTTACATCGGGAATTTGTCATGTTGTTCCACAATTTTTTCCCTGACACTTTTCATCAAATTATACCATTTGAGAAGTTCACTATTTATTTAGACTAATTATCTTATTATGCGGGATGCGAAAAATAATCTGAGTATCTCCAAGCCACGGCAAACAGTACCTTGGTTCTGTCCAACTACGAGGCATTGGCATATTTATTTTTAAATCTTGGTCCAAGATGGTTTAGATATCTTGCACAAATGAGTGCCAGTTCCGCACCACCACCACTGACGTGTAAGAAGCTTTTAAGTTCAAGAACAGATTGCCATAGCTCTTATTCATTTTTTTCTTTCTATGCCACATATTTCGAAATACCACGTTTACTTAGCAGTGCTACGTGAAAAGAAACTTGTCCAACTTGTTTCAGCGTTCCTTCTTTCAATAAATAGAGAAACTCTGGCTAATCAGGCATTTTATCTCGCTCTCTCTCTTTAAGTCTAGAGGAAAAACCTGGCACAAACTACAGCTGCCTCAAGTATTCGCTCGACGGAAGAAGGTCGAACAGGAGGACGGGGCTTGGTTGGCACCGTTTCAGCATTCCTCGCCACTTACCCCCCCACCCCTCCTCAGCACAATTACCATATCCGACGCTCTTCCATAAGCAAAAAGTTTGCGTCGCTGACGAAACGTTACATGCATATGAACAAAAATGTGGGCTTGTGAAACCACTGAAAGTCAACAGAGTGGCCCAATGCTCGATGCACTATAGGAGCCGCGAGAAATAGGCAATATGACATGACGCTACTGTACCTTTGTTCATTCCACCGTCCGCTCCCTAATTAAGGACATAGACGTAACGTACGTCGGACGCCATGGCTTACCGCTGGAAACTTTTTTTTTTCTTGTCAACCGTAAGGCAAGTGCAGTTGAAGAAAATTAACTAGTTACTGACATTTTGTTATTTAGTGACAACAGCAAGTCAAACTCCTTCTAGTTCATTGGTTCAACTTTACGAGTAACTCTTTTCAGTCAAGGCTAAAGATTCATGATTCAATTTTGGTTAGTGGAGAAGTGTATTCCCAATAAACATGTTTTATTCGTCTTAGTACATGAGCGATATCCGATACTCTGTTATATTGATGTTTTTTGTTTTTTAGGGATTAATTCTGTTTATATTATTTGTAGCGCAACAGGACATTTGCGCAGCGTCTACTGAAACTAGCGAGAACTCACCGATGCGTAGTATTACATGGTTGTAGTTTGCAGCGGATGAGAGCTGAGCACAACTCTTCAAATTCCTTCGCCATTTCACGGCTTCAGCGTCATCTGACTAGAACTAATATTCGGCGACTAAAATGAAATAGTGTGCTCAGAGAGAACGCGACAAGTGCGACCGCTGGAGTAATCACGACGCATTGCGCAACTCTTTCTCTCTCCTTCTCTTCTCCCCGCTCTCCCCTTGCAGACCGGCAGCTCCTGCCAGCCGAGATCAGTTCCAAAATAGCCATGGAACTGACGACGCAAGGCCAGCGGAGTAAGTAGACTTTCGTGTTTCTCTGCTCCCGCAACGCTTCCAATTTCTGACTTCGCGCAGTCGCATTTTATCTCAATCGGGGGGAAACCAGACAAAACACACAACTCAAGAAAAATATTATTGTATATTTTCGCCTTGTCTGGTTTGGCGGCACTCCTATATTATTATGCTTTTGACTCCGTATACCTTCTCTCAATTTAAGCGCCAAGTTGAGTTCTGAAAGTTCAAGGTTGCACCGCAATTTGATTGAAGTGCAATTACTTTGCCTCCCATACGTTTCTCGGTGATTCTTAACTGCTTGGAAAAATTTCTTCCCTAATCGGCCTTTGAGATGACGCAAAAATAAAAAAGTGTGTTTACAAATACGGGCATCAGGAATTAGCGAGTACCGTTATGAAACATTGCGACTAATAAATTAGACGGGAAGAGCAGTGCTCCATTCCAGTAGAAGTCGGGACGCCACGTAAATTCAATGAGCGTACACGATGGGTGTATAAGAGCCGGTACTGTGTTCGCAACACACTCTGCCGCACTGACATTCATTCCGCGCACGTACGCTGAAACACTGGAGGCTGTCGCTTTTCCTGCGCTTTAATATATATCACAGTAAACGTTTTAATGCCTTTGTGGAATATATAAAGTGTGCTCAGTTGTCCATTGGCAAGCCACCTCCACCCCACCCCCCCTCCCACCGTTTAAGGGGTAAGATCTAATCGGTGGGAACCAACAAAATTTTCTTGTTTGCCGATTTTCGGGGCCATGTACATATGACAATAGTGTCACGTGGTACTGACGGTACTGACACACAGTAGCAAAACTGTGAATGGCGAAACCAACCTTTTCATTGGGCGAACCTGTGCCCGGAAAAAGAGGCTGTACGCTCAAAGCACAGGGATAGCAGCGGCGAACACAATCCCAATCGTCGAAATTGTGATCAGCGGGTCAATTTCGTCGGCTTTTATAGATGAGTCATCGAATGTTCCAAAGTCATCGCTGGTGCTCGGTTGTCCTCTCAGAAAGTACTACACAATTCGCGTCGCGCATACAATCAGATTACACAAGGTCCGTTGACAACAGACAGCGTATAGAACCATTGATAACGTTCGAGAAACTTCCGATACATGCGGGCGCGTCCTGCACTGAGCGATAACATTTGTCAGACGGGGAAAAGTGGTCATCCGAGAAAACAAGTGCGCCTGTCAATAGCTGTGACATAGGACATAAAATGTCCATTAGACTCATAAATTTGTCAACTACTCGCTTCCAGGAATGCTAATAAAAATTTGGAGGGTGCTTAAGCTTCGTTTTTAAGGGTGGAACGCGATAGCATTCACAGTTCCCTGACTGCTTCTCACGCATCCCGGCAACTATAGCGTATATAACGGTAATTTTTACCGGGAAACTCTCGCGGCAATGCACGAAGGCGGGTTTTCTGGTAAAAATGCGGCTTCTTGCGTGGGCCGAGATGCGGCGGAGGCGAGCGCCATCTGGAAGTCTTTCGAGGAAACAGGCGTACACTCCGAAATAATCGCGCGCCAGTGCGCGCAAATGACGGACGCCACGGCCGGTCACTGAATGGTATAAACGCTGGAAAAGGGCTTTCTTTGAGTTCTCGCGTAACAGAATTAAGTTTCCTAGTATATTCAAATTTCAATCCGATACTATCATGTCTGTAGGTTGTGTGTGTGTGTCGTACTTTGCGATTTTACTACGTATTTTAGCTTTAGAAATTCAATTAGCGCAGTAACTTCCTTGCACCACGTGAAAGGCCTAGGTATGGGTGGTTCGAAAATCTTTTTGCCGAAACGACGTCCGACACCAACGCGGCACGCCGACGCCGAATTTCCTGCGAGGCGGGGCCCTTAACGCTATTGCGTTAACATTTATTTTCATCGTGATGCAGCGTTTTCATAAGGTACCATGAAGTTTTAATTCATTTGTGCACTCCCATCTTGTAAATTTTCATAAAACCTTTACTTTATTTGGTGGAACGCAATTGGTTACTGGTTCTAGTCCTTTCGTTTCTTTTATTTTTTTCTGTTATATAAGCGGCGAACACTATCATTCATATGTCTGAGCGGGGGCTTGCGACCCATATACTTTTTTTCTATTCAACCCAAAGTATGTTAGCGTTAAAAAGCTTTACAATATCAAGTCGTGGTGACAGCATATTAGCGTGCAGTCTGTGTGTTACTGCGTCTCAGAACGTGTAGTTGTTCACTTGTTCGCTTTGGATACGTTAACCCTGCAAACATAGCATGTTGGCAGATCGGGCGCACTCACAGCAGACACGCGCTGCTCATTCACTTGAAGGATACAGCGAATTCGCGTCTCACTCAATGATATGACTTCGCAAGTGAATGAACACCATTTGAATGACGAATCAAATGCGCTCAGGAGTGCTGTGCCAACGAGCTGGCGCCAAGCTAGAATAGCACGCAACTCTGTTTTTACTTGGCAGAATGACGAACATTCACTCAAGTGCTCACGTTCGTACTACGGCTCAGCTAGGAGCTTCGCGGTTCATTTTGGGCTTTACACATCAGAAACTCGCGCCGTGCACCGCATAGACTCAGTTTTCCGTCCATTGTCAGAGTATGCAAATTCACTGCCGGCAATCGTGTCGTAACTTGAACCAAGAATAAGTGAGTGAAAGAGAGAACGAGCCCTCGAGTTTCTGCGTTGGCCATTGTGTGTGACGATGGCGTGACAAAAGGTGTAACAAAGAACTTTGAAGCCGCAGGCCGTATTCATCGTGCCTTGTCCTGTATAGCCACTTCCAAGTGGTCAAAAATAAGAGCAAATGTTAAGGGTAGAAGAGGAGCTCAAAACACACTTATAGAACATTTACATAGACTTTGGCAGCTGACAATTAGTACTTGCAGGTGAACATAGCAGTCGTGTCGGGAAGGCGAGCAAATGAGTGTACAATGCGGTGACACTTGTCTTGCTACCGCCGGCATTCGGTAATAATGGCTTACAGGGTGCACTAATCTCTAAAAATATGGAAGTGAAAGGCCTCACCTGCTATATATGCCCTTAAGAGGAAGCTTTAGCTCGGGCCGAACTCCGACGCGGCCTATTCAAATACATATAAAACGCAAAAACGTTTTTATGAGATAACCCCTGGACCGATTTTGATGAAATTTGTCGCATTTGAAAGAGAAAGTTAAATTCTAGTGACTGTTGGAAGCGGAATTTCGATTTAGGGCTTGAATTTTCTTAAAACGATTTTCAAATATTTGACCGTTAGAAAAAAATAGAATCACGAAGTTTACAAATTCATAGCTTTGCATCAAGAACTGATATCGCAGTTCTATAAACGACATTCATTAGATCATTCAAAGCGGACAAATTCAATATGTCATTTTACATCTTACGTGAATTTGTTACGTTGGTTACAACGGTTTTGCAAAAGTTGTATTTCCCTATGATTAAATTTTTTTATATTCATGTGTAACATATCAATTTTGTCCGCTTTAGATGTACTATTAGATGCAATTCACAGAATTGTATTATCATTTTTAGTGGTTAAGTTACAGAGTTGTAAACTTGATAGTTTCGTTTTTTGAAAATTTCCGATTTTTGCCAATTTTTAATAAAAAATTGTCAATCTAACTCGAAAATTCGAAACAAACAGTCACTAGATTTTAAGTTTGTCTTTTAAATGCAACAAACCTCGTCAAATTTGGTGCAGTGGTTGCCGAGAAAAACGAATTCTCCTTTTACATGTATTTAGATAGGAGCACTCGAGCTAAAGCTTCCTCTTAACGACATGCGCTACCTTATCAGCTTCGCGCATCGTCGGGTGCACCTTGCGGTACAAAACGAACACGTCATGGATGTACGTATAAAGTACAAAGCACGTCTGGACATGCGAAGCGACGTCTTCTTGAGCAGCGTGGCGACGTCCCCAGGCTTGCCAAATACCTGCCGAAACTTTTCCTTGCACAGTGTCCAACTGTTCAGTTCTTCTTCACAGGTTTCAGAGCTAATCTTCGGTGCGCCTTTTAAGTAGAATATTAAATTGACCTGCATGAGCGTCGGGTGTCATCGGCTATGCAAGCTCACGCGCTCGTACGTCTGTAGCATGTCTCTCCGTTAATGCAGTCAGCGTCGTAAAAGGCACCTGTGTCTTGCGGCTGCGCTAAGGTTACGATTGGCACAGCATTTGATGAAGACTCGAGGTTATTCTTGCCTAGGATTGGCATTGGATACGCAATCAGGGGACGTCTGCTGCGGAGCACCGTTGTGTGTGGAGAAAACCCAGCACATCCACTAAAAATATCAAGGAAACAAGTATGATGTACACTATTTACAGAATATTTACAATGGAGTTCAGTAGCTGACAAGATGGTTGTTGTGCTTGTCCTGTGAACGTGTTAGTCACGCCCACTGTAGAGGATTGGCTAACACTCGAGTGGATAAGACCTGTTAAATACAGAAATTAGATGTCGCTTGAAAATTTCTGATGACTAATTCAATATGACAGAAGCAAACAAAAATTTACGTGGGCTGAATTGAAATGTAGTACAAAACATACATGATAAGAAAGCATGTTTAGTTGGGCTATTGATTTGAATCAGTAATAAATTCCTGGACAGTGGCGCAAACATCCCTGTGACTGTACCCAAGAGCCGAAGCTCCAAACGACAGGATACCGTGAATTGTCACATCTAGGCCAATCTTGTGGAAGGTAATTTCGAAGGCGTTTCTTTCGCAGTATAGTAAAGCGGCGGCACGACAAAAAGACGTGCTTTACAATTTCCTTCTCTTTGCAGAAAATGCGAAGATAGAAATTCCTCAGACTAGACCTGCGCAGGTAAAAATTTTGAGAGGGAATCCGACAGTTCAATTTGGTGAGGGATACTTAAAGCATGCGTATATTAAAAAATTCGCTACGCCAGCAATATAGAAGGTGACGATACACAAGAGAATCGGTTAACATGGGGTTGGGCAATGCTTGTTTAAAGGAGAACACTGTTCATGGAAGTGGAAATATTTATTTGAAGTTAAAATCGAATATTTCGGAAATACATTGCAGCAAAAAGTATTTCAATGCATTCAGAAGAAGCAGAGTTGTTGACACTCAAAGGTCACATTTGATCCCCTTCGCGGTGCTCCCTCTCCTTCTTTAATGTCTTGCATTGTGAAGGCTATGCGGCGGAGCGGGGCGTGCCCATAACGATCCGCCTTCTGAACGTAACCGTGGCGTGCAGTTTGAATTTGATTTCGGGTGTTCACGTATACGCTACTACGTCCGACTCTGGCGCCTGCGTAGCCCCAAATTCGGTTGTCCTCAGCGAGCCGCAGTAAGTTCAGCGAGCGGGATCGTCGCGGCACCTCGAGACGGCCCTAGAGTGCGCGTGCGCAGCGTTTGCAATGTGCACGATGGAGCTTGAGGGTTCGTTCATGTGGCCATGCTACGTCGTGTGGACCGGCTTCTTCGTGCACTAGCTTGACCGACGGATAGTATCCACATCCAACTTGCGCAATTTAAAGTGCTCTCAGTAGCTCAATACGAAGCAATGTCAGCCAAAGCGTCTATCCAGGAGCGGCCAGTAGTGAGCTTGCGCTGGGAAGCGTACGTGTGGTCTGTCCTTCAGTGTCGCGTGGTTGGAGGCTAGTGACTAATCAAAATTAGCCAGGCCCAATGGATGCGACACCGATAAGCAGTGTGGCCAAAGTTTAATTCCTGCGCGGGAGGCCGCAGCCGACCGTGAGCAGACGATGGTCGGCTTCTGCCGTTGGCTGGTAATCCTTGCCGAAATTCGAAACGCAGGTTTTCGCTCAATTTAGCCTGTTTAACGAACAGCGTCATAAATACACGCAGTAAGAGTATCCAGAAGATCACTGATCCAAACATCCTCCCTGATTAATATAATCTATCAGCCAATAGCGGCCGTCTATGGGAATCTTGCATACGACGACGTATGCAATCCGCTGGCAGCTTCGAAACAGGGAGGTGAAAGCCTCGTTTGAAAAGAAAGTGCTTGAGTAAAAGTTTCTTTCGCACTCTGCTTGTGATATCCACGTACGCTGAGGCTTTTTTACGGTGCCAGTAAGCTCGTTTACGGACATTGCATTTCTAAATAATTAGACAATTTGCGGCTCTGCAGAGGCCTGCGTCTTTAGTTCGTTACATTCGCAACTGTGTTCAAGCAGATTCATTTATTGATTTGATGTAGTCAGACCTGGTGTCTATGCCTACACAAACTCTCGCATACGACCTCCTTTGTTTATAGCCTTCAAACAAAACTCCCAGACCCCCATTAATGATGCCAGGATTTTCAATGGCGGCGTGCCACTGCGGAACCTGAATGGAAAGGAGAGTAATGGCACCACCCGCTTGGATGCCGATAGCATCGATGTGGAAAATGGCTGCAGTGTTCCTCTCAAGCCTGAAGGTCCTCGCAGCAGCGTCACACTGGAGTGGAAGAACGTTTCCTACGCCGTCAAACAAAGAAAAGGTACAATTTTGTTTTACCAAAGCCAGCTTGGGTTCGCTCAATGGCAGATTTTAGAGTTATTGAAATCCTTAAGATGGTGCTGCAGGGATTGGCCCTATAGAATTGTGTTGAAAGATTTGAAGTACATTCAACCATTATGTTCGCAAGACTGCGCTTTAGTTACCAGTTACCACAACATTATTAAGTTCATGAGGTACCCTGCGCACTAAAAGGAGATTCGAACAGTTCATGGACAACAGGAACACTACTTACGATAAATTCCATGACTACTGCCCTATCAAGGCCTGAACTGCTTTGCACAAAAAAGCTGTTTTGATCTGCTTCCCAGAAAGAGTGTTGGCCTCGGCAGGCAATGAGCCTTTGGCCGCCTTCCTGAATTGGCGATGTAAGCTGTAAAGAAGAAACTCAACAAATTCAAATTCAAATATAAGTATGTTTGGAAATTTTATTAAAGTCGCTTCAAACTACGCGCGTACAGTTCACCTGTACGTATTTATACACCGACTCTGATACACTATCACGTTTTCTTTTTTTCATTTTCTGTTGTAGCGCATATACTCTTACGCTTGGGAAAACACGAGGAAGGCGGCAAATGGAAAACCAAGACGATGAGCAAAGTGAGAACAAAGTAAAAGCGGGAGCCATCGTTTCGACAAGTGGTCTTGTCTTTTTCAAGGAGACATATGCTTTCCTCGGCACAGTATATATAAGTACAGTTCTCTAAAAGGAAGAGGGGAGAGGGCGGATGGGTCAGGCGTCGACCGAGGGTGCGTTAGCGGCGAGGGTGTAGAATTGAAAATAAAGGGGTGCTACTCAACGTCGGCGGAGGAATCTGAGGTATACCGCGGTGTGTCAGTCGGTTTGCGTGTCGCCGGCTGACACACGGTCGAATCACTGGCCGTGTGTTTGTTTCGTCAACGGTGGGGATTATCTGCTCCACTGGAGGTCAATGAGCTGTCAATTTCTGTCGGACAAGCGAAACGAATAAGAAGAATCTGCAGTGAAGACAACGATTACATACACCACGTAAAGGACCTTAAAGCAGCGCGAGCAGGAAGCTATCCACAATTTCCTCTCGACGGAGCTTATGACCTCGTGTCAAGATTGGAGAAGCAGTCGGAATTAGCTAAGAAACACCTACACCAGAATCTGAAAGACCACCAGCCTGTATAACAAAATATTCTAATCCCCTCCCAAACATAAACAAGATGCTACGAAAATACCACCCAATGTTATCGAGTAATGGTCGTCTGATAAAAGCGTTCCCGGTGGTACCACGTGTGACCTATCTCTGCAAAAGAAACTTTGAAAGACATGTTAGTGCATGCAAAAGTCCGTCAGCATCATTCCCCTGTAATAAAAGCATGTTGTCGCCCCAGGTGCAACACCTGCAGGCGCCTTCAAAGTGACATTAAAATTAAAAGTAACGTAAATAGTTACACACACGAAGTGAAAACTAACTTTATTTGCACTAGTTCCGATGTGATTTACGTGCTTGAATGTTCCTTCTGTACGAAACACTACATCGGTGAAACGGGGCTATCAATGAACGTCAGGTGAAACGGACACCGCGCGGACACAGCTAAAAAGCTGGCCAAAGTTGTCGAAGACCACGCAGGACCTAACTTTGATGAACTTAAGCTCTACTTCCTGCAGTCAAATTACCGTTCAGCGCGAGACAGAAAATACAGGGAATTATACCTCATCCTTTAGTTCAAGACATTGCAACCAATAGGCATAAACGTCTCAAAGGGAGCTTTAGGATCTATTCGCTATGCTAAACTTCAAGCTATAGTCAACAACACTTAATGATTCTTCATTGGGTTGCTTAGTGTTTTATTTGTTTTTGTTTTTCTTTTCTTCCCCCTCCCTTTTTTTATTTGTATATTTATTCCCTTTTAGTATTCTTTTTTCCACGAGCCCCATTTGCTGCCGCTTCTGTTATTTCGCCTTTTAGAGAGATGATAGCTCACTGAGCTCCAGCGAAACAGATAATCTCCTACCCCCCCCCCCCCCCCTCGTTCGCTCGCCAGTGTACAGGCCCCTTCCACGATAAAACATACGGCCGGTGATAGGGCCTTCAGCCGGTGACACGTCAAACGGCTGACACACGGCGCTGCCTCTCATTTCGCCACCGACGTTGAATAGCACACCTTTCTTTTCAATTCTACACCCTCGCTGCTGACACCCTCGCTCGTTGCCTCATCCACCCGCCTTAACCCTCTGCCCTTTAGAGAACTCTACCTATATATACTGTGCCGAGGAAAACATGATGTCGCCTTGCAAAAACAACTCCGCTTGTCGAAACGTTCACTCTCGCTTCTACCTTGTTCTTGGTTTGCTCATAATTTTACGCTTGGAATGCGTGAAGTTGCTGTATAAATGTTATATAAGCAAGCGTCTTGAAGTGAGCCTCTAACATACCTCGTATTTTATTAAGAAGCTTTTTTTTTCATCTTCTACACGTCGATAACTTCGCTGTTTTGATTCCTACTTCACGCAGAAAGGAAAACGCTTGTCAGAAATATGTACGGAAAAGCACTCCCCGGCACGATGACTGCAATAATGGGACCTTCCGGTGCTGGAAAAACAACGCTGATGAACGTGCTTTCTGGTCATTAGTAAGTAATGACCTCTCTTTTGATAAGACATTTCTCTGTAAAATTTAGTAGATTGCACTCAGTAAATAAATTCAACTATAGCACCAATAACGCCAGCAAACGTAAAATCTCATTTAAGAAAGGCTCAGTCGTCACACCAAGTCGGCGCATTTTCTTGGCGCAAAAGAAAAAATATGTATCTTTAGTTTTCTTGCTTTGGTTTGTTACTTTTCCCTATACAGGCTCGTACATGCAATGTCTTGGACGAAGAAAAACAAATTATTACTTACTAGTTACTCAGCTATGCTTATGTTATCCGTATTCGACATGTAACTGGGCGTTCAACGTTAACCACCGCTTATTCTACTAAGCACTTACTATTTGGCAGCTCCTCTTAACTCGAAGCACACAACGTACATCAATGCCCTGAAGCAACTGTATCATAAACGTACGCAAGTGTAAATTGTAAAGTTCACAGTTGCATCTCATAAATAACCTAGCTTTACCAGCCATTTTTCGTTCTGTGCGGTTACAGCTTTGAAAGAACCGACAAGCATATTTTCTCGAGAAATTAAAATTTTTTATGTGACGTAAACTTTCATTCAGTAACTCAGCTGATTCCAAGAGTAGCATTTCTTTGAATGCAAAAACATTTTTGTTTGTTTGTTTGCTTGCTTTTATTTATTTATTTTTTGTTTCTAATAGCGCTCAAGTTTGGCCGACAGCTATAGGTATAGGACGAGAGCGAACCGAAGAGCTTATAAGAAACCATTCTCATTGCTACGTTGTATAGATTACGAGAGTTAAACCACAAGGTCTATTGCATCCCTGATTTTACATATATAGACATGCATGCTGTACCTGCCACTTTTCGTCCTATGCGGATACAGCTTCAATAGAACCGATGGAATACAGCAACAAGCATATTTTTCGAGAAATTATCATTTTTGCATGTAACGTACACGTTCATTCATAGCTCAGCTGCTCTTAAGAGTAGCATTTATTTTAATACAGGAAGGTTTTTTTGTGATGTTGCCCACGTTTTGCAGGCAACTCTATAAGACGAAATAAACCGAGGGGCTTAGAAGAAACCTTTCTCACTGTTGTTAGACTCTGAAAGTTAAACCACAAAGTCTATTGCATCCCTAGCTTTATAAATATAGACATGCATAGATAACTTACTATTACTTTAAAGAGAAACTCTGCAAAATGGAATAAATGTAAAGTATGCAGAAAACGTTTATAGACGTTCAACTTCAATCTTGAGTAAAGTTAATTCCTTTCAACCACAGTTGACTATATGTGCTCATAGGTGATCAAAGGAGATCAAAGGTCATTTTGATGTCACCGATATGTTTCCTGACTGTGATTGCAGTCACAAAGGCTACGAAGGCGAAGTCCAAGTAAACGGTTGGATTCGCGACACGGAGCTGTTCAACCGGCAGAGCTGCTACGTGATGCAGGACGATTGCCTTTTACCGGAACTGACCGTGCGGGAGTCTCTGGACATGAGCATCCGTCTCCGTATGTCTTCTTTGCAGCCCGACAAGCGAGCACACTTGGTACGTCGAACTTACGATATAGGAGCATTTGCATTTCTTTTCTGCCCTAGCCGACATCATGTATAACTTTAATATTCCAACATCTTTCTGGGGTCACTTGTTATGGCTAGCCTTACATTCCCCAATCCGCGAATTCTCGAAAAAACAGTTTTGGCCTTTGCTCTAGCACTGAGAAGTGTTAATCGTTATCGTGCGCTGTGAACAGCAGTGATCGTGAGCACATGTTCTGTTTCTCTCTCTCTATTCTTATCTTTCCAAAGATGTTGGCAAGAAAACATGTGTTTTCCTTCCTTCACCATATTATCAGTACAATACAGAAAAGTGAGCAAGCCTAAATGTTTTTCCATAACCCAACCTAAGGTTTACAAGTCGTGTTGGGCATCTAGGAACAGAAAGGCGTGTATTCCATGATGCACTTTGTGTGAAAAGATGTTTTTAGATGTGTTTCAATAGAACGAAAATGTGTTCACGGCTCGTAAGTGCACAACACGCAGACGCATCGAGAATCGCGTTAAGTAAAAAAAACTAATCTATGGTTTTACGTGCCGAAACCACGATATGATTACAAGGCATGCCGTAGTGGAGGACACAGGATTAATTTTGACCACCTGAGGTTGTTCATTATGTACCCTAACCTAAGTGCACAAGCGTTTTTGTATTCTGTATTCTTCGGAATATAGCCACCATGGCCGGGAAAAAACCCTCGAGCTCGAACGCAGCGGCGCAACATCATAGCCACTAAGCTACCATGGCGGCCACGTCAAATAGCCGCAATTTGTTTTTTTTTTCTTCTTACATCAGACGCAACTTAACGCAAAGCTATCGCTTTCGCTCAGTTATAACATGGCCTAACAGCAAAGTGCCCTGCTTCGAGTATACCACTGCATGTTCATCAGAAGTATTCAAGCTGCTTGACTAAGATGGATAAGGTATGAGGATAACGGCAAATATTTCAGCAACCTACGGTTTTTGCTAATGACATTGTCGTGTTCAAAAACTATGTGGATGAATTGCAACAAATGATTGAGGACTTTGACTGAGATAGCGTAGGAGTAGGTTTGAAGATTAAACGGAGCCCTGAAGCACTTTTTGAACACAGTAAGAAAACGTTGCCGATCTGTGGCAGAGACTTCCGTAGTAGAGACCGGCTAAGCTCTAGGGAGACGCAGCGTACATCGCAGTCTCCTATGATAACCGCAGGCCTCAAGTAACCACCCTATTTAAGCGAAACATTCCGGCTATACAGCGTCACACGTGCATTGATACAGAAGCGCACATTCCCCTTGAAATCATCCCATCTGCAAGGCGCACGCAATAGAGCCTCTTCATCCTCTGTCTATACAGCAGCACGAAACAACAACATAAGTTTCTACGACTCTTCACCAAAGCAGATAAAGTAGCTAGAGAAGCCCCCCTGCTCATTGTAGGGGACCTAAACGTCCCTCCGATGGCATGGGGATACCCTATGGCTTGACGGACAGAACCTAGGTCTTACACTTGTCACGTATCCAACTTATCCCACTGGTATAGGAAACAGCGTCAGCAGACACACTACTCCGGACCTTGCTTTCGCAAAACAAATACCGCAGGCAGGCTGGACCAGCACACAAGACAACATGGGCAGCGACCACTATTTAATCCAAACAACAGTTCGAGCGGGCCCACGAAAGCCCAAGGGCCGTTAACTCCACATCACGTATCGGAACACTTTCCGGCAGGCCAGAGCCATCACCTCTTTCTCCTTTAGCCAGCCCCTTTTGGAAGACTAGGTCGCATCCTTGCTTCAAGACGTGAGCAAAGCCGCTAAATTGATGCCAGAGGATACCAATCTGCAGGAGGCAGGTAGCAAGTTACAGCATATGTTGGTCGCCTTCGCGAGTCTGCAACGCTGATACAACCTCAACAAGCTCAACCGAACGCTCAGAAAACGTATTGCCAAGCCAACCTTCACATCGAAGAGTACGCACAGCTTACTCGTCAAAATTGGCACGCATAGCCCATGCGACAGCATGGAGCGGCAACCAAACCTGCCCAAAATGTGGAACATCCTCCGTTGCCTCATGGATAAGGCCAACATCACGAACACGCAACAGCACTACTAGCAAAAGATTGTTAAGGCCCGGATGCACAAGTTCTTCAAGAGCTGATAGGCTGCTACGTAAGACCTCAACCTACTACACCCGCTCCAGCACATATTGACACCGCTAACGAACACCTGGACGCACCCATACAAGCAGCAGAAGTACGTCAAGCCGCCCTCGCACTCCGCCCGAACTCGGCCCCGGGACCTAATGACATTACTAATAAAATCGTTCTCAACCTAGATGAGGGCTCTATACTATCCCTCACGGCTTCTTTTAACGCGTACTGGGAAACTGGACACCTCCCCTTACAATGGAAAGAAGTCAAAATCATCATTATTCTCAAACCCGAGAAGCGCCTCCTACTCGAAAACCTCCACCCAGTCTCCCTTACTTCATGTGTCGGAAAGGTCCTCGAACAAACAAACACACAAACGCTTACACAAACACATGAATGACAACAATCTCTTTCCTAATACCATGGTTGGCTTCCACGCTAAGCTTTCTGCTCAAGAAATCATGATTCAGCTCAAGCCTCAAGTTATCGATGGCGATAAAAGCTCAGGGCTGGACAAAAGAGCCATCTTGGGGCTAGACCTAATCAAGGCCTTCGATAACGCCGCATGAGGTCATATTGACCCAACTGGCACAACTCAAGGTTGGACAACGAGCATATAACTACGTCAAGAATTTCCTTACAGGCCGCACGCGTATCATCACCATGGGACGGTTGCAGTCGACAATTATTCACTTCGGCAGCAAAGGCATGCCGCAAGAATGTTAAACGTGGCCTTGCTCGTACTACCACCTGCCTTAGCTAGCATCCCCAACCTCAAGCATTGCCTCTACACAGACTTCATTACCCTGTGGGTCACCGGGGACAGTGACATCAAGACATGCTGCATCAAGTCATCAACGAGGTTCTTACATGCGTAGAACCGCGCGGCCTGGAGGGCTCCCCACAGAAATCGAAGCTCCTTCTATACAAGCCTACGTGGAGAGGTCGATGCCCAGACCCTCCCTCTCCCCCCGAGATACAACTCCACGTGTATCAGCAACGTATACCTACAGGGTCTAGCATCCGTAAGTAGTACAGGGGACCCTGACTATGAGAAGGAAATTAACAGAAGAATAAAAATGGGTTGGAGAGCACACGGCAGACATTACCAGATCATGACCGGCAGCTTACCGGTATCCTTAAAAAATTTGTTCAACCATTGCCTTCTACCGGTGCTAACATATGGGGCAGAAACTTGGAGGTTAACGAAGAAGCTTCAGAGGAAAGACGGCGCAACGAACGATGGAACAAAAACTAATCTTCTTAGCGTTAAGAGGCACGAAGACAGCAGTGTGCATTATAGAGAGCAAACAACGGTAGCCGATATTCTAGTTTTCATTAAGAGGGGAAAATGAAGCTGGGCAGGACATTTAATGCGCAGTACGAATAACCGGTGGCCTTATAGAGTTGCAGGACGGGTGCCAAGAGAAGGGAAGTGCGGTCAATGACGGCCGAGAATTGGTTGGTCTGATAGAAGCTAGGAAATTTGCTGTCACAACTTGGAATAAGCTAGCGCAAGTTAGGGGTCATTAGAGATCGCTGGGTCATGACCTTCGTCGTGCAATAGATATATAAATAGCGTGATGATTACGACCCCGCTTTATATACAATCTTCCGGTGCTCATCGATTAGTGCAGGTAAACGATGCGCTGTTGCGGTGGGGACTCGAGGAGTGCCAGAACACGAGAGCCGGTCATCTGTCCGGCGGGCAGCGCAAGAGGCTCTCGATTGCGCAAGAGGTCGTCAGCAATCCTTCTGTCATCTTTCTCGATGAACCGACCAGGTTAGTGTCGAGCTATGGCTGCCGTTTATGCGCTTTGTAGCTGCTTGACACAGCTTTTTATTTTTGAGGCATGCCATGAATTCAGAACCAAACCAGAATAATAAATGCCACACAGTTCACATGAAAACGTCTTACTGTTTAAAAGAATGAATGAAAATAACGCACTAATTTATATATATATATATATATATATATATATATATATATATATATATATATATATATATATATATATATACATGGTGTGTGTGTGTGTGTGCGTGTGCGTGCGTGTGCGTGTGTGCGTGCGTGTGTGTGCGCAGTAGAACTCTCTACATTCGCTGGCATGGCGCGATTTCCTCGTACTAATGGAAGTACGTAGCGATACATATGTTGCAACAAGTACTCAAATTAGTACTGGCACCTTTCTTGTATTGTCTCTCGCTGACAGTGAACTTCATTTAAAAACGACCTTACTAAAGGCGAACGACATTCCACGATCGATTCATGGCTTCACAATATATGTGTTCTGAAAACACCTCGCATATAATGAACTACGATTGCACGGGTGGGCTTCGAACCGCGTTGCTGAAGGCAACTTCAGAAATCGCAGGCCGGAATTATAGCATGCTTCATTAATTTGCGTGCGATTTATTGCTGTGCAAGCGACTGTCGTTAGCCTACACGTGAACTCATGCCCATCGTACACGACGGGTCTCCCCACTCAACGTGCCGCTGAAACACGGGAACTTTCGGGATTTTCTAGAGTGCCGAACGTGATTCTACTTGACTGCTATGCTGCCTAGGCGCAAGAATAATTTTAGTCGCTTTGAACAGTTTGCTGTTCTTTTCTCAACTCGTATATGTAGCTTTCACGCACCGTCAGGACCAATGCACGTAAATGTCCACTCAGGTGTGTGGTGACGTAGGGAGAGGAAAGAGTATTTTGCCTGTTTGTCAGAAATTTCTAGTTGCGTCAAGAATTAGTAACCATTTCAGGGAACCTCGTAACGCCATAACGCCTCCTTCTCACGCCACTGTCTTAATGACAACATCGGCAACCTAGGTGGATAAAAGGTCACCATTCAATGTACATTTATCAGATGGTAGTTTGGCCATTAGCAGAGATAGCCTTTCTGTGTTCAGTAAAGGAAGTTTCGACATGAACGTTTCCATCAGGGTAAGAAAGAAGCACGTTACCTTTGTTAAACATAAACTTCTGTCAATATAGAAAAATAATTTTTTACATAAGTTTCATTAATTAGTTTTTTCTACTTTCTGTTTACTAACAGTGGTCTGGATTCGAGCTCAGCTCTTCGCTGCGTTTCCGTGATGAAAAGCCTCGCTTCAACTGGACACACAATTATATGTTCTATTCACAATCCGAGTGCAAAGCTGTTCTACTACTTCGACACGGTGAGAACGAGCATCAAACTTATAAGCCTAAAAAAACACTTATTGATTGCCTAAAAAATTAACCCATCGACTCTCTAATATATCTTGCTGGTAATGTAGGATGGTTCTTACTTTCCAGCTGTATATGATATCAAATGGAAGCTGCATCTATAACGGTTCAGTGGAGGCACTTCTGCCTTTTCTTCAATCTCAAGGTTTGAACTGTCCAACGCACCATAACCCATCCGATTACAGTAAGTATAGATACTGTTACCAGTCATAGTATACAACACCGATATTCCCCTTTCTCCCCTTTCCCTAAGAAATAAAATATGGCACGCTCATTATGAACAAGTGCGTTCTATTTGACCGCTGTGTTTTAAAGCAATACTGATTGGGCATTACTGACCTTACGCCCTATTACGGTTCACTTGGTGGGGCAATGCATAGAACACATTCGAAATGCCTGGGACACAGCGCTCCTAAGCGTTACGCTCGTCAACATGAATAGGCTTGTCCATGGGGTGTGTGCGACGGGATTATGCGCTAAATGTGCAAATCTTTCTCCCCTTAGTCCTACGTTCACCTGCCCCCACCCCCTCTAGACAAGGTCCTCTGCCAGGGACCAGCAGAGAATGAGGTTGCCCGGATGGTGGAAGGTATAAGAAAGCCAGAGAGCTGCCACCATGCAGACACGTCTACTTGCGTGCAGGTGCACGCATGCTGAACGCTTCTGCACTTTTTGTCTTGGAACGCACCGCTCAACCGTAACGATGTATTAAACTTCGGTTATTTGCTTTTGCACCCCCTTGTCTGCCCTGCCGAACCCTCTCCGATGGTCAACCTGGTTCGAGCTCCAAGCAGACGCTGTTGAAGGTCACAAAACCCCGTCCCGTTAATAACGCTACGGAAAGTCTAAAGGAATACGTAAATTCAGAGAAAAGCTCAATAACTTTCCTTTTGCTTTGGCTAACTTATCCCCACAGGTTGAAAAGCTTGCAACCTGCTCCATAAATGTTATTAGTGGAATATAGAGTTGCATGGAAATAGTTTGGTAGAATTTCGCGTCCGAGTGTTTCTTAATCAGCGTTGTCACATAAACAACAGCTGACTTTTTTCATTCGCGACTGCACACATTACTGTAGATGTAAGTGTGTGTGCGTGGGCTGGAGTGTGTGCGTGTGTATGGAAGGGGGTTATATGCGCTGTATAGAATACAGAGCGCTGTAACAGAAGACATGCGTCCCATATGATATCTGGCGATGAACATTAAAAGCATTGTCCGTAATGGTAGATGCCTAATATTGTAACTTTAAACAAGGCAATAATTCCCCTTTTCATTATTTCGAATCATATAGAAGAGATTTAGGCATGTACTTTTACGACGATCACTGATAGCCACGAAACGCAATAATTTTTTCATGTTAGATTTGATAAAATAGCGATGGAACTGCAGCTCGACTAATCTAGTGGTGGTGCTTCAGGTTATTCGCTTAAAACATTAAGTGTAATAAAGTAACTTCACAGACTAGCATTGCAAACACATTTGGAAATAAAAGCAAGCTGACTTAGGCAAAACGCTCTCCCATATTTTGGCCATACGATATACTTTAATGGAACGCCAGCATTATTATGTAATGTGTTATGTTGGTATCGCGATACTATCACGCCATTCTTACCGTTAACCTTTGCTCACTTTTCCTTTCTCTTTATTTGGAATAGTCTTTTCCTACGAAACCACTGATCTTAAAGGTTCTTATCATCCTCAGTAACAGAGATCGCTTCTGGAGAACATGGCGACGTGCAGACACAACTATCTGTGCACTTCATGCCACAGGGTGTTGACGCCGGCTCTGGCAACATCGTGCACTCATCTGAACATTCAGTCACACGTTACGGAGGTCGTATTATGACAAGGCGGGTGAGTTACCCTCTCTTTCTTTTACAATTACTAATGGGTCGCTCTCGAGCGGGGTAAATAGTCACGTTAGCTTTAACAGGAATTCTGAATGTTTTGGCTACGTCATCAACAACTGGATTAAGAAGAAGCACGTGCATTTGGGTACCTTATATATGTTCTTGCCTTGAATGCAGCTCACTTGAGGCCGCAGTTAAAACAGACAGGGACTAGTCCTTTCCCGTCACATAATTGATATCTAAGTACGTTCGCGCTGTCTCCAGACTCTTGTGGGTCTACATTGCGATATTTAGCATATAAAATGATATCCTGTACAATTGTGCAATTTGACTCAAAGTATCAGAATGCCTAAAACCCACGAGAAAATATGCGAACCTATGAAGACGCGTAACCACAGCCACACTAGCCGCAAATAAATGCAACTATATGCACTTTGTTTTCATGCGTATAGCATAGCAGTGAAGTGCACATAGGGCGCGGGCTTGATGAAATCCCCGAAGCCTGCCAATAGAGAATAGGATTCACCTACCGGCCCCCATCATCCTGGGATATACAACATGCTCTCAACATGCTCTCACTTCGGCTCCTGCGGGCTGTACATTGCCTCTAAGACAAGTATACAGCAACCAGACCTTTTAAACAAAAGTATTGCGATTTACATCGTGCATTACATCGCGCCCGTACAGCGACATTCGCTCGTTCTCTCGCTAAATTTTTCATTGTTCTTAGAGAGCCTGTGGGTATACTAAAAATGTAATTTATCTTATCTCCTTCGCAAAGCTAACTGGATAACTTAGATATTTTCGGTAGTCGGAGCTTAGTCGACAAAAACGAAAAGTCAATTCGAATTCAATATTTCAGGAACTTGAAGACGCGCGGGCACAACACAGAGAAACCGTCAGCTACATTGTTCAGTTTACGGTTCTCCTGCGAAGGTGTTTTCTGTGTATCGTCAGAAACAAGGTAAGTGGCAAGCATTCTTAGTTTTCTTTTACTTGCTGGAATACGCCTAAAAGCTTCTGCGCTACAGTTACCTACACGAATAGCTCTATTTGTGTAGCGCATCATATACGCCTAGCAGCTTACACTTACCACTTGATTTTCTTGGCTGAATCGCGATTTGCATTGTTCATTTTGGTAAACACGAAGCACTTAGCCAGCCAATACGTGTAAACAGTGTTAGGGCTTGTGTGTCCTTTCTTTAGATAAGCAGAAAATCACCGTATAACAATAACTTGCAGGCTCAGTATAATCTTATATTAAGCCCATTATAGTACTTTAACTCTGTCTGACAAAAATACTGCTGTGGGCGTCAAAAATACAAGCGCGGCGAAATGAGAAGACGAAAGGCAATGATGGTGTACTCCGTGTGAAAACAATGAACTCCACACGTATAATATATATATATTGACGCAACTATATTTGGCAGAACGATAATTCAGCGGGTATGCGCCAGTGGGGACGACGCTGAAGTAGCGCGGGTTTTTAGGTGAAGCGGGGGAAAACGAAGAAGACGTTGTTGTTGTTCCCTTGGACGACTGATAAAGTGCGTTTCTTGGCGGTGCTGCTACGCATACTCGTTGATCCCACGTCGTTACACTGGTGGAGGTGCGGGGTATTCTTCATGCTTGGCACCCCTTCGCGGAGCCGACGAGCGAGCCCGGAATCACCATCGCGCATCGAAACACCGGTCCACCGCTTCAGTCGTCGCCTGCTAGGCTTAGCGCCCGAGTCCAGTCCCCGTTCCGCGTATCGCGTGGCCGTTAACTCAGCTCACCCGAGAAGATATGCCTTTTACTTGGGGCGAAGACCAGCAGCGGGCATTCCACGAGCTCCGGCAACGCATGCAATCGCCTCCGGTATTAGCACACTTCGATGAGGAAGCCCCGACGATATTGCTTACAGACGCTAGTAATGTCGGTCTAGGGGCGGTGCTAGTACAATGGCAGGGCGACAGCGAAAAGGTGATTGCTTACGCCAGTAGGACACTATCCCGAGCCGAAGCTAACTACTCCACCACTGAAAAAGAATGCCTCGCAATGGTATGGGCAGTTCTGAAATTTCGTCCGTATTTGTATGGTCGGTCTTTCACCGTCGTTAGTGACCACCATTCCCTCTGCTGGCTCATTAATTTGAAAGATCCTTCCGGCCGGCTCGCACGCTGGAGTCTTCGACTCCAAGAGTTCGACTTTGTTGTTACATACAAGTCGGGAAAACGGCACGCAGACGCCGACTGCCTTTCTCGGTCTCCTGTTGAGCCGGCAGCACAAGACGATGACGACACGGTTTTTCTGGCACTCGTGGATACTGCCGATCTTTCACGCCAGCAACGGGATGACATTGAATTGCTGCCGCTTATTGATTACCTCGAAGGACGAACCAACCGCGTGCCGAGGCTCTTTGCAAGAGGGGTGGCATCATACTGCTTGCGTCGCAACGTCCTCTACAAGAAGAACTTCTCGCCTAGCGGCAGCAACTACTTACTTGTTGTTCCATCACCGCTTCGACGTGAAATCTTACACGCCTGCCACAACGAGCCGACTGCTGGGCACTTGGGCTACACCCGCACATTGGCACGGATTCGGCAGAATTACTACTGGCCGAGACTTACTGCGGTCGTTAAACGTTACGTTCAGACATGTCTGGATTGCCAACGTCGTAAACCGCCATCCGTCAAACCAGCCGGCTTACTGCACCCTGTTGACGTACCGGCCACACCATTTGCACAAGTAGGCATGGACTTTCTGGGCCCCTTCCCAACGTCTACTACTGGTAATCGGTGGATAATCGTTGCCACGGATTATCTCACTAGATATGCCGAGTCACGTGCCCTGCAACGGGCAACAGCAGATGAAGCGGCACGATTTTTTCTGGAATCCATCGTTTTAAGGCATGGCGCTCCCGCAGTAGTCGTCACGGACAGAGGTACTGCGTTCATGGCCCAGTTTTTAGATATTGTTCTACGTCTAAGTGGTACCGCCCACCGGAAGACAACAGCGTATCACCCTCAAACGAACGGACTGACAGAACGACTCAATAGGACATTGGCTGATATGATAAGCATGTACGTAGATGTAGAGCATAGGAACTGGGACGAGGTTTTACCTTATGTCACCTTCGCGTACAATACCGCTCGTCAAGAGACCACTCGCAAGACGCCCTTCAGTCTCGTATACGGCCGTGAGGTTACAACTACATTAGACGCAATGCTCCCTCATGAATTTGACGACAACGAGACGGGTGCTGAAGAGATAACACACCGAGCAGAGGCAGCTAGGCAGCTTGCGCGTCTGCGAATCCACGTACAGCAGGACATTGACGCCAGACGCTACAATCTTCGGCACCAAGCCGTAACATACAACATCGGCGACAAAGTGTGGGTCTGGACACCTATTCGACAGCGTGGGCTCTCTGAAAAGCTCCTACGCAAATACTTCGGGCCCTACATAGTTCTCCGACGCATCAGTGACGTCAACTACGAAGTCGTTCCAGACAGCTCGCACTGTTCAAAGCGCCGACGGCATTTACCCGAGGTCGTTCACGTGCTGCGTATGAAGCCGTACTATGAGGACTGCCAAGACTGCGCAGTTCTTTACCGCTGCTTTCCAAGCCTCTATCATCGGGACGATGTTCTTTTCTAAAGGGGGAGCAAATGACGCAACTATATTTGGCAGAACGCTAATTCAGCGGGTATGCGCCAGTGGGGACGACGCTGAAGTAGCGCGGGTTTTTAGGTGAAGCGGGGGAAAACGAAGAAGACGTTGTTGTTGTTCCCTTGGACGACTGATAAAGTGCGTTTCTTGGCGGTGCTGCTACGCATACTCGTTGATCCCACGTCGTTACAATATATATATATTGTTACGCGCGAAGGAGACCGTTTATAACCCTGACGGATGAAGGGGACCGTTTACTTTAGGTCGCGAAGGTGAGCGCAAGAGCGGTCAGCTGGTTTATCAACTGAGCGTCGTTCTCTTCTTCCTTCTTCCACGAAGACCAGCACGTTCACTGGTCTTCGTTTTCTTCATGCGTAACATTCCTCTCGTCGCAGACGAAGCCCGCCGGGCGAGTCAATCCATGTGTCTTGACGTGAACAATTTCAAGCGGGCGACATGAACCACTTGTGTCTTGGCAGCTCTTCTACCACTCGCCGTGAGGCGAGCTATGTTATACGTGACTTCCGTGAGTCTGCTAATAATCACAAACGGTCCATCGTAGGTGGCCAAAAGCTTTTGGCATAACCCGCGTTTCCGTACTGGAGTCCACAGCCAGACTAAATCACCAGGGCGATAGGTTACCGGACGGTGGCGAATGTCGTAGCGTACTTTTGATCTGTCCTGCGATGCCAAAGTGCGCAAACGAGCAATACGACGAGCTTCTTCGGCGAGGCAGAGAGTCTCGGCGACAGTGGAATTTTCGTGACTGCAGAAGGGGAAAACAGTGTCGATTGTGTACCGGGGTGGCCGTGCGTACAGCAGGAAGAAAGGGCTATAGCCGGTGGTCTCGTGCTTGGCGGTGTTGAATGCGTACGTGATAAAAGGCAGTACGTCATCCCAGTTCTTGTGGTCGGATGAAACGTACATAGATAGCATGTTTACAATTGTTCGGTTGGTACGCTCCGTAAGCCCATTCGTCTGTGGATGGTATGGTGTCGAGTGACGCAAGTGGGAATCACACAAACGAAGCAGCTCCTCTACGACGTCCGCTGTGAATTGTCGTCCACGGTCGCTGATGATCACGCGGGGCGGACCATGTCGCAGGATCACATATTGCAGCAGGAATGTTGAAACGTCAGTGGCAGTTGCGGAGGGCACGGCCGCCGTCTCGCAGTAGCGTGTGAGGTAGTCGACGCAAACAACTATCCAGCGGTTTCCCTTGGCTGATTTGGGAAATGGGCCTACGAAGTCAATGCCCACTTGTTGGAAAGGCGTGCTTGGAGGCGGGATCGGCTGCAGAAGACCTGCCGGAGCAGTAGATGGCCGTTTGTGGCGCTGACACTGCATGCAGCTGGCCACATACGTCTCAACAGATTGTCGCATTCCAGGCCAATAAAAGCGTTCCTGAATCCGGTAAAGCGTCCTCGCCGAACCCAGATGGCCAGACGTAGGGTCGTCGTGCATAGCACGCAGAATCGCTGTGCGAAGGCTCTCCGGCACCACTAGGAGAAAACGTGCGCCAGTGCTGGAAAAGTTCTTCTTATAGAGGAGTCCATCACGTACACAGAAATGGTTTGCTGTCGTCGAGGCGGTCGTAGCGGTGAAGAGCGGTGTTAATTTATCGTCTTTTCGCTGTTCGGTTTTGAAGCAGTCGAAGTCTGGAAAACGCGGCGACACAGAAGCCACGAGGTGATCGAAGTCGTCGGCGTCACAGTCCGTAGTACTAAGTGGCATACGCGAGAGACAGTCCGCATCAGCGTGTCGTCGACCACTCTTATAAGAGACGGTGAAGCTGTATTCTTGCAGTCGGAGCGCCCAGCGCGCAAGGCGGCCACAAGGGTCACGAAGATTAACAAGCCAACACAACGAGTGGTGGTCGGTGACCACTGTAAAGGGGCGTCCATACAGGTAAGAACGAAACCGCTGAACCGCAAATATTACCGCGAGGCATTCTTGTTCCGTCACAGTGTAATTCTGCTCGGGCCTACTTAATGAGCGGCTTGCATATGCGATCACGTGTTCGCGGTCACCGCAGCGTTGAACTAGGACGGCACCAATACCTATGCCACTGGCATCCGTATGGAGTTCTGTCGGAGCTGAAGGACTGAAGTGTTGAAGAACCGGTCGTGACGTCAGCAGGAACTTCAACTGACGAAAAGAAGAGTCGCACTCCGGAGTCCACTCAAAGGGGGTGTCCTTTCGTAGCAGGCATGTCAGCGGATACGCAACGTCGGCGAATTTAGGAATAAATCGGCGGAAATAGGAACAAAGCCCCAGAAAACTACGGAGCTCCTTGACACAGCGCGGTGCACTGAACGCTTCAACGGCTGCTGTTTTCTGGGGATCAGGGCGGATGCCATCCTTGTCGACGAGGTGCCCAAGCACAAGGGTTTGGCGGTCTCCGAAGTGGCATTTCTTAGAGTTTAAAACTAGACCAGCGTTTCTGATGCAGTTCAGGACAATATCCAGACGCGAGTTGTGTTCGCTGAAGGTGCGGCCAAAGATGACGACGTCGTCGAGATAGCACATGCAGATGTTCCACTTCAAGCCACGCAATACAGTGTCCATAAATCTCTCGAAAGTTGCCGGAGCGTTGCACAATCCAAATGGCATCACATTAAATTCGAAGAGCCCGTCAGGGGTTACAAAGGCAGTCTTCTCCTTGTCGTCAGGATGCATCGGAATTTGCCAATAGCCGGATCGTAAATCTACTGAGGAAAAGTAAGAGGCGGAATGAAGGCAGTCTATTGCGTCATCAATACGTGGGAGTGGGTACACGTCCTTTTTTGTTACAGCATTCAAACGGCGATAGTCGACGCAAAATCTCCAAGATCCATCTTTTTTTTTAACAAGAATCACTGGAGCTGCCCACGGACTTGCTGACTCTTGTACGACTCCCTTTTTCATCATTTCGTGCACTTGTTCGTTGATAATCTGGCGCTCTGATGGTGAAACACGATATGGCTTTTGTCTAATCGGATTTGCCGAACCCGTGTTGATGGTATGGCGCGTTCGAGACGCAGGGATTGCAGGTATATTGTCCTTCTGCGCAAAGTCGAATACCGAAACGTGCTTCGAAAGCACACCCACTAACGTTCGGCGTTCACTCGTGCTGAGCGATTTATTGACCATCGACAAAAGGGCCGTTTCCGAACTGTGGCCGTAAGGTTCTTCCGGCACATCTGTAAGTTGAGCCACTGATAAGGACGCGTGTTCCCTGGCGAAGGCTAATTTCATGCCGTCAGATAGTATAACGGGCTCCTTAGAACAGTTTACGGTCCATAAGCCAGTGCGTCCGCCTTTGATCGACACCACACAATGTGGAACCAAAACATTCTTCTTCATACAGTTAAAGTGCATCGGTTCTACGGTAGCTTCGAAGCAGTCGGAATCGGCGCCGCAACAGACAACGGGAACGCAAACGGTAGATGATGCAGGTATGACCGTATCACCACAAACACACAGTGTAGTTTCGCGATCTACAGGGTTCTCCAGGAGTCCTGATGGAATCCTACCACTTAAGAATACTTTTCCGGTGCGGCAGTCGACAGTAGCACCACACTCCCGCAAGAAGTCCATGCCGAGAATAACATCATGGGTCGACCGAGGAATAATTACGAACTCTGTCGTAATAACATGGCCTCCCAAAAATACGTCAGCACTACACACACCAATAGGTCGCAACGGCTCACCACTCACTCCACAGAACTTTGAATCTTCGTCCCATTTAAACAAAACCTTTCGCCCTAACACGTGTTTAAACGAGACACTCATGACCGAAATTGTTGCGCCTGTGTCCACCAGAGCCATCACAGGGACATTATCCACAAGCACGCGCACTTTGTTTTTCAGCATCAACACAGGAGGTATTTCTGTCAGTAGCACGTCTCCAGCGACCTCACCTCCATCGGCCGCGCTAGCTAGTTTTCCGGTGACGAAGGGGACGCGGTGCGACGCAGCGGTGAGGGAGAACGGGGAGCACGACGTTGCGGTGGGGGTGTCAAACTTCTGTCAGATGCTGGGGAGCGATTCCGGGAGCTGCTCGGCCAATACTCGTCGCCAGACGATACGTGCGCTGGCCACGGGGCACCGTGTGGCCGTTCGGAGGGCCGAAAAAGCTCTGACGGCTGGCCATACCACGTGGTTATACGCTGGTTGCAAAACCGCGATATATGACCCGGGACACCACAGGAATAACACACCGGGAGAGGTCTAAACCTTGGTCGTTCGTCGATGAAGCGGATATTATCATTTTCCCGCGTGTAGTGGGTTGGTTCGTGGCGAGTGTCACGACGATACATCGGGCGTCGAGAAGGCGTGCGCTGAGTGCGTTGGTCATAGCGCGGAGTCGGCGGGCGTGTTGTCATCCTCGACTGTGGGGCTGCGCTGTACTCCACGGCCGCTGCGGTAACCATCGGTTGCCAAGGGGCCGAATGTGGCGCCGTCATAGCCTCACGTGACGTGTACACGCCATGGTGGTCACCAGTGGAATGCGACAACCCTTCGCGGCGGGAAAGTTCCTCGCGGACAATCTGTCGGATGGTCGAAGGAAGGTCGAGGCAAGGACTCGTGTCCACACTGGCAGCCGTCGTAACGTTTGCCAACCGACCAAACTTTGGCGCAATCCGACGCATCTTTAGCGTTTCAAAAGTTCTGCAGTGCCGTATGACATCGGACACAGAACTGAGGCTCTCCTTTCCAATTAGAAAATTGTACACATCCTCAGCCACTCCTTTCAGCAAATGCCCAACTCTCTCTTCTTCCGACATGCGAGCATTGACCACCTTGCACAGCTTTAACACTTCTTCGATGTATGTTGTGCATGTCTCACCTGGTAGCTGCGCCCGTTGCGACAGTGTCTGCTCCGCACGCTTTTTTTTGGCGACTGAGTGCCCGAAACACGCCTTTAACTCGTCAACAAAATGGTCCCACGTCGTAAGCGCGTCCTCGTGGTTCTCATACCACACGAGGGCGGTATCGGTCAGGGAGAACACCACGTTGGTGAGCTGAGCGGTTGCATCCCACCCGTTGGATTTGCTCACTCGTTTGTAGTGGACGAGCCACTCGTCGGCATCTTCCCCCGCTTTGCCTCCGAAGGTGGGTGGAACTCGGTAGTATGGCAGCGGACTGCTAGGCGCTGCCCTCGAAGTGGCTCCTTCTTCTGGCATGTCGAAGATGGTCACGGCTGATGGCGGGAGGCCGGCAAGTCGACGGCTTCGACGAAGCTGCGGCAGTGATGGTTCCGTTGTTGTGAGCGATACCCCGCACCTCCACCACTTTGTTACGCGCGAAGGAGACCGTTTATAACCCTGACGGATGAAGGGGACCGTTTACTTTAGGTCGCGAAGGTGAGCGCAAGAGCGGTCAGCTGGTTTATCAACTGAGCGTCGTTCTCTTCTTCCTTCTTCCACTCGGGACCGCAAGCACGTTCACTGGTCTTCGTTTTCTTCATGCGTAACAATATATATATATATATATATATATATACATATATAGTGCATCTGAAAGATAAAGAAAAGAGTACAACTCTACAGTGTAATTTTTTCGTAATAAATCGACGTCTTCTTTGTGATATGCCATACTTTAGGCGGCTTGTGACATCTCAAATTTCTAAATTCACAGTCCTACGTGTTAGAAATATGGGTAAAAAGTTCTTGGAAGGCCCTTTCCCACACTTCCAAAGTCACAGAGTTGGCGTTACCTGGCATAGACTCCAGAAGTGTGGAACAGAGTTTCAATCTGGGCGTGCGGCATGCAGCCTGTGAAATATTTCTAATTTCAAAGCCAGCCACTGGTTTCCAGCCCTATGTCTACACAAGTTCTCTAAATAGGTTGCTGGTGCTCTGATTTCCCAGGTGAATACTGGCTTTTACTCGTTTCTGCATCAAATATCCTTTTAAAGCATAGTGATCCTTACAAAAATAACTGGAACAGAACCTGCTTTATAGATATATATATATATATATATATACACAGGGGACACAGCTTTCTGCATATTAAGGGCTATTTTTACGGTGTTTTCATTTCTCTTTCAAGTCTAGAGGGTGTGCCAGATGGAAAATATGAACGAAGTAAAACGTCGTGGCTGTATCACCTTTGTGCGCAAAACACATATAGCAGTCACGTTTTACGGTCTGAGAAATCTTAAGGAAGCAGTGTGAACAAACTTTGCTTCAACAGTTCATGAAGTTTAATATGTCTAGTTCTCTGCCCATTCATATAGTTCAGGAAAATATTGCACGTATTCACCATTGAATACAAAGCCTAAAACATTTGTTTTATCTTACAACAGGTGGCGACACATCTGCGCTACGCTGCCTACCTTGCCTTTGCAGCAATGCTAACAGCACTCTACTATGACATTGGTGACAAAGCAGCTCGAGCAATAAACAATTTATCTTTCCTTATACTTATGCTATCCATACTGCTCTTCCAGTCAACAATGCCGACTGCTATGATCTGTAAGCATGATTTTTTTTATTTATGTTCATGTTTCTGTTCCTCAACCCTGGTGCATAGCCGCTGATGGAAATATACGAGACCGAGAATCTGGCGGTCACTGAAAATAGCACCAAAAAAGCAATACACATATGTTAGCAGCAAACGTGCTAAACAAGTGTGCTTCAAAATTACTAAAGTAAAAGGACCTGGAATTTTCTAAAATAAGTTATTGGTTATAGTATGTTTCAATAATTGAAAGCAAATAGTTTGCCGATTAGGGAAATAATATTCGGAAAGGTAACAGTTCTTTTCGCGGGAAATTGTGTATGGCACAACCGCATTCGACTAGCTAATGGCCAGTCTCGGGGCCTATAGCGCTATTGATGTAAATGTAGATCCTTGTGTGGTATTAGTAAATACAGGGGATGTAAAATCACATAAATGGTTGGTCAATGGCAGTCGGGATACCTTTGAGTGTGATAAGATGCCCTGTATGGCTTAAATTAGGCGCAAATGTTGAGGGAATTTAGCGTTAAAAAAATCGATACACCATCAGGAAGAGGGCACGCACACAAGCGCCACTCTCAACTGTTTATTAGCAGGAAGGGGGCGCAGATGTATACATATCTTGCCACGCATGCGCATCAAAGATGTACAGCATTATCGCATAGGAATTCATATCCGGAAGCGTGCCGCTATGAAAGGCCGCTTACTTGTGCAGCAGTCTGGTACCTTGGATCCTCCCCTTCAACAGTTATGCTGGACCAACTAGCCCAACAGTTAGTTCTTAAATTAAGCAAAGTAGAAGAAAACACCATTGTGTTTGCTACACTCAACACCACTGCTGTACTACTGCAACACCGTGCTAACCTCAGCACCATTACGCTACCACCGAAAGTATATCATAAATGGCAGATAACGATAAGATTGCTCGCGGGAGGAAGTTAGTGACTTAATTTTTCAGCTTAACCAAAATGTGGGAGTTAAAACTTAAGGGAAGGTGATTCTGACAAGCACCATATTCTCTACTAAAAAACCTCCGATGTTTATATTAAACAGCGAATCGGAAAACAAGATACTGTGAACTAATTTGCACAACATCAAAAATCATCTATCATATTTTTCCCGAAATCTACTTTTGAAATAATTGCGACGACTCACATATTTGAGGTTCACTGACCATATATATATTTTTTTCATCACAGTTCCAACTGAACTGAGTGTATTGTTGCGCGAGCACCGAAATTGTTGGTACAAGCCTGGGATGTATTACCTCGCCAGAGTGTTGACTGAAGTCCCCTTCCTGGTAAGTGCATTTTGAGCTATTGTTAGCAAGTTTCCGAGTTTATCTCCTTTGTTTATGCCTAGTCAGTGTGGTATACATGGCAATGATCGAGTGGACGCAGTTGCACAATGTGTCCATGACGGCGTCAACTTCGTTTTATTCCTCTTTCGAGAGCCGACGCAGAGAAAAAAAATTTCGCGCTTGCGTGTGAGCTAACATTAGCTCAATGGAATTCATCCGAATTCACAACTGCACGCCTTCTTACCCTAGACCTTAATTTACAGCTCCGCATTCCGCCTGACCTTCCATGACGTGACTTCACCCTTCTAGTCCATCTGTGGCTTGGAAAAGCATTTTCAAATGCGTATTCCTTTATTTTCACTTTATGACCTCTGCGGGTGCAACCAAACAATCGCCCAACCTTCTTTGTGAGTGTCCTCGTTTTAACCCGCAAAGAGCAACCCTCTCAGCCACCCTAGACCAATTGGACAAGTACCCAATAACGAAAAACAACACCCTTGGAGACTGGCCTACATGAACATCAGCGCGAGCCGTTATGAAGGCATTTTACATATGATCCCCGGTCGGTGTGCAAATTCAATATCGGTGATCCCACGCCCTGTAATAGAGAAAGAGAGATGAAGTGGAAAGGCAGGGTGGTTAACCAGATATTAGTCTCCGGTTTGCTACCCTGCCCTGGAGTTGGGAGATAGGGGTTACAAAGAGGACAGAGGGGAAAGAGTTAAGAAAATCACACAGAGAGAGACACACACACAAACGACCTTCCAGTTAGAGACATTGACAAGGGCCAGTAGATTGCAAGAAGCGCAGTAGTGCTTGCACGGCCTTCTGTGACGTTAAGTCCTGTCGATGATGTATAATTCCTTCTTCCGATTGTGGTCGGTCGTCCAGTTGGTCGAGCTCGTGGCGAAGGGATTCCCTCTGTGGACTGTACTGCGGGCAGTCGCACAAAATATGGCCAATCGATTCTTCATTGCTGCAGTGGTCACAGGTTGCTGTGTCGGTCATCCTTATGCGGGATGCATAGGCTTTGGTAAAAGCAATGCCCAACCACAGTCGATACAAAAGCCTGGCGTCTCCACGGCGAAGCTTTGATGGGGCTCGAAGGTTTAATGGTGTATCAAGGGCGTATAGTCAGAAATTCCTGAAATGTGCCTCATTCCATTGCGACGTGGTGCACCGGCGAACAAGCAGGCGGAGCTTCCGTGCTGCATCAATTCTAGAAAGTGGTATTGATACGTGATGGTCCTCAGTATAGGCTGAACGCGCAGGTCAAACCCAATAACATTTCTGCGCCTGCCAAGGACCTACCTGCTCCATGGGAAACTTGTTTATGTTCTTAAACAAAAATTGTAGCGGCTCGCCAGCGGCGCCTGGTGCCCGAGTACTGGGGTCTAACCCCCGTATTCAGAAATGCGCCTTAACTTCAAGACATGATCTAGATGTCGCCTGGCGTGAACGTGCCCTAGACGCTAGTTGAGTTTCCTTCAGCGCGTTCGCGTCAGGCATTATTTTGACTAAGTCAAGCATGGGCTTCAAGTTAAAGAGCATTTCTGAATACGAGGGTTAGACATCACGGCCTAATTTGCTAGAATTGAGGTACCGGCCCATTGTGACATTCAAGCTAAAGCGATAAATCCCAAGATAGCCGCTGTTATAGCTCGTTATTGTTCTTGCTGCAAAAAAATGCCACTGGCATGGCTACAAACATGAAGCTCCAGAAAGTTCAAAATTTTTTACATTAACGCATGAAAGTCAGCTATTCCACAGATAAGCTCTAAGCCTGTTATAGTCGAACAGCGGATGTTGCTGGGCGAGTTGGTTAAAGTCTAGACGGTACATATTAGTGCAACGTGGGAACAAAGACCTAATAGGAGAGAGTACTTAAGTGTAAATGTTTAATTGCAGAGGGAGCTCAGAAGAATGCCATACATGCTCAGGCGTGCAGCAGTCACGTGAATGAAGTCGCAGCGTTGTGACAGACAGTTGTAACTCGTTTCCGAAGAGATAGAAGACATTCCTAATTAAGTTCGTGCCTCCTTCTAAATATAGAAAGTCTCCAACAATTCTCGTGCCAACGTGTCACTGCTACCTGAAGCAGTGACACATTGGCACAAGAATTGTTGGAGAATTTCCATATTAAGAAAGGAGGCAAGCAGTGGCTAACACTTAAAGGCAATGTAATGCCCACGTAACTGTGGACTGTCTATGTTCTTCAAAGAAAATCACGCAGAACCTCTTTGCGTAAGCATTGTGCCACTTTCTCATCTCCACGCAGCCCTGTGTCATTATCAATGTCATGAAACTTTATCCGGCCTGTACAAACGACAGCGCTGTGGTGACATTAACGGCTGCGGACGACGGCGCCAGCTGCGCTGATTACGTTCCGATCGTTATAAGCCGCTATCGCTCTTTAGCGCCTTATCCATCCGCGTCGAACCATTGACCAAGCGTACTCGGGCGGCGGCTTGGTATGGCACCGCCGCGCGGGCAGTACCTTAAAAGCGATCTGCGATGCCGCCAAAGAGTGCCGACTCGTGATAGCTTCGCGCGCTGTGTTCCCGCCGCTTAGCCTCTGAGAGAGACGCGCGGACCCGTATTTTGAAAGCGATCTGCAAAAGTGGCAGAGTGAGGCGTGTGCTGAGATCTCCGTGAGCGTTGTGTTCTCGCCGTTTCGATGGCGTTGAAGCGAGAGGCGATGGTAAATCCGCTCGCTGCTGCGGGCTCTAGCTTGAAAGCGGTCGTCTTAGGGACATAGGGAGGGGCGGTTTTCTGGTTGGGAAAGCATAGAAATGCTTGCACACTTAAATATAAGGGTTTTACGTGCTGAAACTACAATCTAATTATGAGGCACGCCGTATTCGGGGACTCCGGAATAAGTTTGACTACCTGGGGATCTCGAACGTGCCCCCAATGCACGGTACATGTATATTCTTGGGCAGCGCACACACAAACGGAACACGAGAAAGAAGACAGGACAGGCGCTGGTCTAACAACTGAATATTTTTTTTTGAAGGAAAAGGTTATATACCCAGTAATCATCAAAGTCATGTGGATTACATGAAAAAGTTATCATACACTCACGAGCGATGAATAAACAAGATCTTTTCGTTTGCCAAAGGAAACTGACCGCTGACGTATACAAACTTATACAAATGTTCTTGCTCTTGATTATGTTGTATGCCTCAGCAATCTCACGTGTGCGCTGATCTGGATGCTTCATAATAATTGAGGTGTCCTCAAAATAAGACGCGCAGCCGCAATCACGACAATGGCTGGGAAGATGCGACGACACCATTCCCTTTAAGGAATCGGCATATACACGTAGCCAGATATTTAAACACCAGTCAGTCTGTCCGATCTGTCTATGCGCTGCCCAAAAATGAATAGGTGCCAACTGGCCTGCTTTTCAGTCCTTCTGCCGCACGATACATGCACGTTTGCATTTCGCCCCCATTGAAATGCGGCCGCGGTGGCCGAAATTTGATCTCGTACCATTGGACTTAGCAACGCGACACCAAAGCCACTACGCCACTTTGTTCTTTGATGATAGTTCATACTCCCGTGCTCGGCCCATTACACAGAGTCCAGTTTGGCGTTCACAGGTCTTCCCACGCGATAGCGCAATTTAATATACAACGGCCGTCGTAAATATTACTGAAGGGCTGGTGCGCTTCTTATGGCATTCGAGCTTGTTGTCAACGCGGCTGATGCGCTGACACATCCCAGCCAAGTTGCATGGCACCGAGGAAACAACTGTCACATGGTACTTATTGTGAGGTTTAAGGTTGTGGGATAACTTCTGAACATACGGCGCCAAAGCAGGCTTGCGCCCTTGGACGGAGCTCGTCAATTTTTTCTTGGTGCCTATCTTTTGGAGGACGCGAGCCTTCTCTTGAAATGGATCTGCGATGAGTGGAGTCGGATGTACGGGTCCTACCCTGAAAGCGATCAAAGGTACATTTAAACTGGTAGCGGAGCTTCCATAGAAGCCCACATATGTCAAGAAAATGGCGGCTCGTTGCAACCATCGCCATCCACGTATCGGGGGCACAACTAAGAGCAAGCAAAAAATAAATAAAAAGTTACGTCACAATTGTAAATGCCATTCACGTCAAGGTCGTATGCCCCTTGGTGCGAATGTCTGAACCGCTACGCCAGCAGTTATTTTTCTTTGACGGCCAAACCGAGCTTGTTACTCGCCTCAGCTGAAGCGCCAACGTGTCATTAAACTATAGGAGTGGCGTATGTCTTAATCTGGATATAATGAGGTTGTTATAAAAATTAAATTAAATTATGGGGTTTTACGTGCCAAAACCACTTTCTGATTATGAGGCACGCCGTAGTGGAGGACTTCGGAAATTTCGACCACCTGGGGTTCATTAACGTGCACCTAAATCTAAGTACACAGGTGTTTTCGCATTTCGCCCCCATCGAAATGCGGCCGCCGTGGCCGGGATTCGATCCCGCGACCTCGTGCTCAGCAGCCTAACACCATAGCCACTGAGCAACCACGGCGGGTTCTGGAATAATCCTACTAATATATTTGACCAAGCAAAATATCTTTCAGTTGATGAAAAGTTCTATGGCCAGCACACAGTTGTAATGTATAGCAACATATGCGAAACCTTTTCACAGAATCATTCGAAATTCCGTGCGACCCCATGTATTCATATCCAACAGTTACCAGACAACATTGCCCCACATTATCATTTAGAAAACATTCTGCTTAATAGTTTTGCTGCCCGTCGGACACTCAGAGCCTTTGTTACTGAGAGTGAACGAACAAAGCGCAACCTTTCTTCGCGGAGCATTCCGTATTTATCGTCACCACGGGACAGCGCATCGGATGTCACAGCGTGAACTTGTCCGATAACAAAAATCCGCACCAACTAGCCCGCCAACGCATTGTGCTGCACGCACACCTTTCGCAAACAAATGCCGTGCGCTAGGTCACGCAAAATTTGAAGTGAGCGCATGCCACACTTTCAACAAACAAGCAAGGAAATAACGAAACTTGGTTGAAGCCGCGCTGTTCAAGTGCGCAGCGCTGTGCCGCACGACTTAATAGCTGGTTTACACAGCATTGCCAAGTCTTGCGCCCGAATCACTGGTTGATAAGGGTCACCAAAAATGAACTAATAAATTGTGAAATAGAAAAAATAAACATTTGTTCTTTTAGTGCAGGACAAAATATTTTAAACTGAATATTTGCTCGTACAACAGTATTTTAACTAAACATTTTCGAACATTTTTTTTTTCACACATTTTATAGTTTCAGTGTTTGTCACTTCAACCCCCCCCCCTCATTTAGTCACGCTTCACTCGGTCACCACTAAATCATATATCTGGCAATAGATTTTGGCACGCTTTCGTTCCAAGCTTCGCGACCTATTTAGATGTGCCTTTAGATGTACAATCTGCAATGAGTGCAGAGCCTAGGTGCGTCATAGCTTCGTATGCGCTGTGTTATCGCTTTACAGTTTGCATTAAAGCAACAGGCAGCACGAAGATCAATTCGCTCGCTGCTTCTGTCCCTCTACCCCAGCACAGCGTTTTGACAGCGAGTGTCTGCGCTCGTTGAGCGAGATATGTTTCTGTTTGCATGTGCGCGCGTGGCCCGATATCATGTTAATTTAGTCAGTAAGCGAATGTTTACGAGTTTGTGCGGGTAAGACTACTATCCTTAATTGGTATAGCTGTCTACTAATTTGATGTCGCAACCGATGATTCACCTTTCGAGCGAAACGGCGACTTTCTTTTTTTATCAGAGTTTTGAACACTGACGAACCACCCAACACAAGCCACGCCCTAGAACAGGACCTAGCTTCCCAAGAGCTTCTGCATCTCTGGTCTCGTAAACCACTTCAACGCCTGCAGGGCAGCCCTTTTGATCATTTTCGAGCGACTTTTTTTTTCTTTTTCGCTATCTGTAAATAACCCCATTTTTAGAAAACAAAAAGCGCTAATGCAGGGCTCGTAGCATGTGCTTTAATTCCTGATGATAGAGAATCGTTGCAAGCTCACTGCTTGCCCTGAGACACAGCCATGAATTAACGCATGCATCACCTCACCTGTCAACGAACCTACTATGTTCTATAGCGAACGTCAGCGCAGGTGGGCAAAAATTATTATTGAAACGCTAAGCTAAAATAAAGTTCACGCAAGCTAATCGAACAAACTGTACGTTAAACTAAGCTTTCACCAAGAAAAGGCACAAAGCTACCACAGTTCATTGATGGTTTCCATGACTATACGCGAAATTGCTTCAATAATAAAAGTCAAACGCTTGCAGAACAGAACATCGCTTACCTGTCATCTTTGGTGGATGTAAATAACCTGGCGTACACCGCAGAGCCGCACAAGTACTGCGATTCCCCGACATAGCCATCTTGCCAACTGATGCCAGCTCGTTTGTCTCAGTCATTTCTTGACACCCCGCTAATGAGAGCACGGTTCCGAAGTTTCACGTGTTCGGTCTTCCAGCAAAAGCAAAAACTGTCGCCAAGGTCTAGGAATATGCGCACAACACGGCACAACACTCAACAACGCCCACACCAAGCATGTGCGGCTAAGCCAGCTTGGCTTGAAGCCATCAGTCGTCGCCGTCTCACCGTCTCTGGCTAGTCACAAAGTACATAGTCATCTCAGGCGAAACCGACAAACTCATGTGAAGGAAAGGGAAAGCGCTATTGTTTTCATCACGCAATAAACATCGTTGTATTTTAATATTGTATTGCTTATAAAAACACCGTAACAGCTAGCACAACCGAAACATTGCAGTTTATGCAATTTTATCATTTATATATTGTTTAACAGCAGGCCACGGTGAGGGCGCCGCTTCATTCGATAATGAAACTAGCGGTTGCTTTCCGCCGGTTGTGCTATACCACTATAGTGTAGGAAGGCCTATGTAGGTCACACTGCACACTGTGTCAACGGCCGAGCATTGGAGCATGGACTGTCACTAAAGATCAAAGACAATGCGCACTTACTTGCCCCTAGCATTGCCTGCAAGTGTGAGCCGCTGCTTCGCGAGATCAAAATACTCTGCAAAAGCACTGACAACTTAACACGAGAATTGTTGGAGGCTGTGCATATTAATAGAAGAGGCATGAATTGCGTTAGCAGTACGTCTATACAGGCTGTTCCACATAATTTGAGCCAAGAATTAAAAAATGAAAGGCGCATCGGCAGCGAATTAAACCGAACGCATACTATTCACAATAGCCTACAGTAACATAAGCAATTTTTTTTGTTTTCTCGATAACGCACTAATTAATTAGTTTAATTACTGAACTTTTAATCATTGGCTGAGGACCCCATGTATGACACGCAGGCTTGTAGAGCACCTTCAGAAACCACCGATCGAGTTATTTCCTTTACGATAAGTCTCACGTAGTCCTTTTTCCCGGGTTGCAAAGAAAGCCCGCGAAATATGAAAAAAAGAAAAACGTGACGGAGCGCTTAAGTAGTGGTATCGTGCTGCTCTCAAGCGTGCGTTTGGTGAACAAGGTCGGTTCCCGTCGGATGGCGGCTAAACTGCATACTGTTGGGCGAGCGCTGCCGATAGAATAAAGAACGCCCTGCCGCTTCCTCGTCCCCAATCACGATGCAGCCGATCTTGTTCACTGAACGCACGCCTGAGAGCAGCACAATACCACTGCGCAAACGCTCCGTCACGTGGCTTTCCTTGCAACCCGGAAAAAAAAAGGACTACGTGAGACGTATCGGAAACGAAGTAACTCGATCGGTGGTTTCTGAAAGTTCTCTACAAACATGCACATCACACTTGGGGTCCTCAGCCAATAATTAAAAAGTTGGATAATTAAACCTAATTAATTAGAGAGTTATGGGGAGAACGAAAAAATGCCAGAGTTACTATAGGTTATTGCGAACAACATGCGTTCGGTTCAATTCGCTTCCGACGCGCCTTTCATTTTTAAATTCTTGGCTCCAGTTATGCGGGACACCCTTTATATCTCTTAGGAAACAAGTTCCAGATGGGGGGTGGGGGGGGGGGGGGTTGACACAGTGCCGCGACTTTTAAAACGTGACTACTGCAGGCCTGCGCATGTGTTGTACCTTTGTGACTTTGCTCTACGAATAAACAGTTCAAATTTACTGCCCACTCTGTTTCTTCTTATTTCCTCCTACTACAACTAAAGAAAGAGAGAGAGAACACATATATTCGGGCCATCGAGGTGGTTACTCTTGAAGTCCAGTGGGTGGTGTCCTCATTCCAGGACTCCACTGGCCATGGCTGCTCAACGTACTTGCTGGATGATAGCTTCTTGTCCCGTCAGGGTATCGCCGGTCAGCTGTACCTCCCACCGCTCAAATGACGCGCTAGGCGTCTTTAAGTGTTGAGGTTTGCCCCCGCACCCCCACGATATGTGAAAAAGTGTAGGGCGTGTGTCGCCCTACCATCTACATCTACAGCTACTACAACTAAAGTATTTGTTTCCACGTTGCACTGATATGTACCTCCTAGCCTGTTAGTCCATTCAACAGAATAAATAAAATTTGTTTGCCTTCACAACTTCCCTAGCACAACGCAACGAGAGAATAGGAGAGATTGCTTGTAGCCTGTGGAGTTTCCTTAATGCACCACCTGGTCAAAGACGCAAAACGTACGGAAACATCCTTGGTCAATCGCTTCCTTACTTATTTATTGAAAATCAGCGATAAAGCATCAGCATGAGGGCTAGCGGACATTTCCTTTCTAAAGGTAAATTTGTGCATGTCATCCGATGTATCAGCACCTATTATAGTGTGAATGTTAGAACATGTAACCGTACGCATACATTTTTGCAGATTCTCGGACCAAGTGCGATGATTATTATCGTCTACTGGGTGACGTCACAACCGGCTGAATTGTGGCGACTGGCCTCCGTGGTGCTTTTGGGCCTACAAACATGCTCAACGACCCAAGGCTTAGCTCTCGTTGTGTCAGCCTCGACCAGCGCTCAGGTGAGCAGAATGGCTAATTTATGTGTTGCGCATGCATTCTTTTATCTTTGAAGATAGTCATTGAGCAAACACAGTTGACTCAGTATAGATAACAGCCGTCATGGAGACATTGCGTAATCAAGCAGTCCAGAAAATATTCCTGAACATACTAGCAAATATCTACAGAGGCTACACCGCAACAACCTCAATTTTCCACAATAAAAGTGGAAAAACGTCGACCAAGAAAGGCGTCAGCAGTTCTAATGCAGCTCTATATATAATATATATAATAGCAGCTCTAATGCTATTCACTGCATGCTTAGCAGACATATTCAATCTATTAAACTGGGAACGATTCGAAGTGAGCATCAACAGCGATTATCTCAACACTGGCGATGAATTGCAGCAAACGATTCAAGACTTTAACCAAGAAATTGTAAGAGTACGCTTGAAGATTAATATGCAGAAGACAAAGATGATGCTGAATAGCCTTACAAGTGAACAAGAATTGATGATTGGCAATCAGCCTTTAGATTCTGAGCAGTAGTACGTTTATATAGCTCAATTATTTACAGTGGACCCTGATTAGGAAAAGGAATCTGTAAGGGTGATAATTATTATGTTTTCCGGAATTTTTAAAAGTCGTCTGTGGCAAATAGCATAATTCTTGTCCTGCAGTTTGATTATTCGAAGAAGCAGACATTACTTGCACGAGAAGTCGAAACACATAGTCAAATAATTCAAAAAATCACCATTTACATTTTGAATTAATTACTTTAAAGCCCGTATTGCAATTTACGAAACGTAGCTGGTCAGTTTGCAAGATGTATCCACTTGAATGAATCTCCAAGATTACACAAGTTTCCAAATATTATTTCCCAAAGTGTAGAACGAAATGCACGGGCATTCTGGTAACTTTTGTGCTTCAGTGCATAAAAAAAGCGTTTTGATTAAAAAGTTAAGCGGAACAATCATGCATTTGTATGGCGAGTTTGATCGCGCATGCCTACAAACTGGTGTAATTCTGGAAATTCGTTCCTAGTGGATACGCCTTGCAAACTCACCGGCTACAATTCTTAACTTGCATTTTGTGCCTAAGCTAATTGATTAAGCAGTTAAGCAGTTAATGCTTGTTAATTGCTTGAATATGTGTTTCGATTTCTCGTGGAAATGATGTCCGCCACTCTGAATAATCAATCCCAAGGACTACAATTATGTTATCTGCAAAGGCGATATCTGCAAATTTCGAAAATGTTAAAAATCATAACCCCGTATAATGCTCACGCAAGCCCCTTCACAGTACTGGCTACGCGCCCTAATCGGCCAATACTCTTTGCGGAAATATACGGGACACGAACGGATGCATGGCCTACCTTCAGCCCATATAGTCCTAATTTTGTTCCACGTAAACTTCCACCAAATAAGCGGGATATTTTTGAAACAATGTAACCCTTATTTAGTGTAATTTCTGTAGAACGAGAATAAAATGTTCCGCTTACTTAACGAGACTTATATGGAACATGAATAAGAATGATATGCAGTAACAGGGACAAAAGCTAAGCCACCGAAGGATAAGCCGACGCTCCAAGACATTCGTTCGATGTTCCACTTCCTTAGTGGAACTCTTGTGGAACAAGACTAAGAATGTAGCCGTACAATTGTTCTTGATAAAAAACATGTCACAAAATAGAACTTTTGTCCAACTTTACAGTAAGCCTAATAGGAATAGGTGGTACAGTGGGGGGGGGGGGGGGGGGGATGTACAACCGACCATATATTTATAGGAGCTTTTACAGCTGATACATCAAACTGCAGGTACTTTTGCTGTTCGAACACTAAGCTGAATTTATCTTTAGATATTTTCGACTTGTTTAAAAGTCATGTTTATTTAGGAAAGCCGCACCACCAACATGTGCGACTTTCCAAGAAGTGAGCCCGTCTTTAGGACCTTAAATTAAGTGTCGGCACATTCAAAACGTTTTAACGTTCAGATAAGAAGCTTAAACAGCACCTTCCACTCTGTTAATTAAAGCTATTCTATCAGACTGTCAGGCTCAGTGTACGGCAAGATTTTTTGTTCGTTCTTGATTTATATAAACATTTACAGTTAGTCCGGTCAAGCGTTCCTCGGAATCTACCACACGTTTTATCACTTAGATTTATAAATCGTAAGCTTAGGCATGCCACTGGCGGATCCAGAAGAGAGGTGGATCTCAAACCCCATAATAATCTTCCCTTCTGACACACGCCGGCGCTTCGCCATTCACAAAATAGAGCCATGCCATGACCTCCCCCCCCCCTCCCCCGCACGCTTTTCTCATTTCTGGATCCATCCCCGGCACATGCAGTGTGCGCGTCGAATTACGCTGTTTCAGCACTGTCACAGTCTTCGAACAGCGCAATAGTGTGGTCTCTTGAGTGAACACTTATTAAAAGAGCAAATGTGCGCCTTCGAATTTTTTTGAACATGTACTCATATAGGTTAAATATCCGGCTGCACTTTCAGACGGCTCTCTTCGTGGCGCTCCCCGCTGTGTCACCATCGTTCTTTTTCAGCGGTTACTTTATGCCTCCGAAGCTGCTCCACCCTGCGGTGTCCTGGGTAACCCAGTTGTCCCACCTTCACCATGCACTCCAAGGCATACTGTATGCAATATACGGCAGCGGACGTGCCGAACTGCACTGCGACGAAGACACGTTCTGCTTCTTCGCTGACCCCGAGCAAGTCCTCGTGGAGACTGGCGCTGAAGACGCCTGGATACCTTTGAAGTTTGGTATCTTGCTCGCCATGGACGCCTTCTACAAGACCATCGCTTACGTCATTCTCAGATGTCGTCTGCGACTGAAGAAGTAGTTTTCTCCTTGCGAGAAGTTCGCGGCACGAGCAAATACGCCGACGCCCACACTCTACTAGTCAGAATCCTGACGATCCAACCGAGAC